>NW_026855730.1:0-227500 GCF_026571515.1 Ruditapes philippinarum | reverse complement strand
ACCCTTTCAATATAGCTTCACATCTACCTGTTTATAAAAGCTTGTCGTACAAAATTGATGATCTCGCTCTATTCTGAGACGGTCTAAATTGTAAACGAATCGATCACCATTGCCACATGATTAGACATCAAATATTCGGAAAAATGCTCCTATCGATAAAAGTAGAACTAATCTGAGCAGGAGCAATCGAATATAGGTTACCAGTCTCTGTAAATGCCTATTGTTATTTTATGGAATTTAAGTTTTTACTTTGAGATCATAGATCTATCTTTGAGATCTATTTCTTTACGGAGTGATATTCAATATTGATTATTGTTTACGTTTCAGTGTACATGTAGTGACTTTAGAAGAACTGTGTTTAAATGTAAACATTTCCCTTCATGTGTATCGTTTTGAGATGAATATAGTATTTCATATATTTGTTCATATCTTAAAGGCACATCTTAATAAATATTATGCCTCAGAATCAAATAAATCTAAATACGTCCTTAAAAAGGGCAAACATTAGTTTTTGTGACATTTAGATAATGGTATTAGAGCATGTTAGATGTTTGTTACCTAAACATTAACACTTATTGTGTAATAATTTATCATTAAGGTGACAACAGACACTTTCCGTGGTACTCACATAAATGTCATTTAAACCAACTTATTTTAGTAATAATTGTTATTTATTTAATCTTTGTGCATAAAATGTCGTTGATTATCATAAAAAATAACATATTTGAAAAAAAATGCCTTTGTAAATGATTGATTTTTAATAAAAATCCTAAAATTTTAAATCGTCATATCAAAGTCATTTTTTACTTTTTTGTCATCAAACTTTTGGAAAATAAACATACTTATAATCTCTGGGGAACCGTGTCTCAAATTTTTTCTATCTTTTCTCAAAAAAATATTACGTAACGTCAAACATTTTATGCGACTTTTTTCACCATACATATTACGTAATTAAAGATAATTAAGCCGCTGGTTGAGCAAACAAAAATCCCTGACACGGTTCCCTCCGTAAATGTATTTCCTTTCATGTGCTTTAAACCGCATGTTAATTGCTTGATTATTAAAAAAGTTATGCCGATTCAAAGTTAGTCCGACCCGCATCAAACGAAGTGTCATAAATCGGCTGTTCTCTCTCGGACACCTACGTTTCACGCTAAATAATTGCATAATACACAAATATCGCACCATAGAGGGTCACAAGTTGCGGTAACATACTCTAACAACATTTTATGACCCAGTGACATCTGACCAATTAAAAAGTTGCTAATTAATATCAGTTTATTACAGAAATTTCTTCAAATCATAATGTGATTTACCGTCCGTCTGGTATCGGTCGCACATGTCACGTGACTTTCGGTAAAATTTGAGGCTCTCGGTGGGGGGAAATGGAACTTATTTGCGCACTGCTAGCGGGGTATTTAATTGTTTCACTTTTAAAGTTTATTATTATTATCATCAGCATTATTATTATATTATACTAGTGTCACTCTGTGCATTCGTTTATGAAATTCCGTTAACATATAAATTAAAATAACAAAAAAACTGAGCTTCTGACGGTCTTTTAAAGTCCATGGTAGATGTACAAATAAGAACGGGATATTATATATTTTTTTCCTTCAAATTGATATAAATGCTTAACATATTTTAATAGAAATAAAAGGTATCACTCGATCATTATGACCTTCTTTACTTCTTTTATCATGAATATCATCTATGCATCTCAGCACGGCATAGAGATCCAGTTTCAATTGGGATATACAATAAATTCCATACTTTGTCCCAGGTTTATTAGTACTGTGTTCGATTTACTGGCGTACAATTTATTCAAACCATTCACTGATAATATATTTTATTATCTTTTTTTATTGATTCATAGAGAAATAATCATCCTTAGACAACCTAAAGTGGTTTAGAAATTTGTCAGGGACACCTTACCACAAGTCATATAGGCGTTCACATTAAAAATGTTGTCTGTTTTTGTTGTTGTTTTACTTGACATTGTTAGAAAACAAGAAGAAGGTTAAATGTAAAAAAAACCCCTTTGGAAATCCGTACAAAGCCCTAAATTTAAATGTAAATTTCTTCAGATTAACGGGAAACAAAACAAATTTTCCCCCCAACCCACAGAACTAAAAAATTTTTTAAACCCCAACCCGTGGTCTTTGCGTTTTCCCCGTATGTTTAATTTCTTTTATGTTTCAAAATTTGGGTTTTTACGTACATTGGCCGCCCAATTTCTTTTTTTTAAAAAGGTTTTAAAAAAAAAGGTAGAGGATATTGGGTTTTTTTACGAAAACCATGTTGAGAAATAGGGACCAGTATGGAGGGAAATTTCACGCTATTTTGGAACTCCCGTTTTCCCCCTCATTGATCCCTAAAAAGGGGCGGAGCTTTTATGGGAAAATTGACAGGTTAGCAAAATTAGAAAGATAAAAAGGGTACAGGTACCGTTTTAAAACGTTTAAAAACACATTTTTGGACTAACTGCTTCCAAAATTAAATCACGAATGTGTTCAGAAAAGGTGGATAAATCTACTAAGCAAAAAATCTCATTTTAGGTATTTTCAGTGATAATTGACTCCGTTGTCACCTTAAAGTAACAAAATGTCAACTAAGTAGTATTTTGACCTCAATACTAATTCACTATAGATGAACTAATTGCCAAAAAAGCAACATAAGAAAAAGATGGTTAATGTTATTGCTCAATCAGTATCTTTTTTTGAATCAATAAATGAGCCGCGTCATGACAAAACCAACATAGTGTGTTTGCGACCAGCATGGATCCAGACCAGCCTGCGCATCCGCGCAGGCTGATCAGGATCCATGCTGTTCGCTATCGGTTTCTCTACTTGCAAATAGGGTTTGTAAGCGAACAGCATGGATCCTGATCAGACTGCGCAGATGCTCAGACTGGTCTGGATTCATGCTGGTCGCAAACGCACTATGTTGGTTTGTCGTGACATGGCTCAAATGTATACAAAAAATAATAAGCTTTTAAGAAATAAAAATAAAACATTTCTGGTACATTCAGTCACTTCGTTTACATCTTGTTACTTTTTTTGTCAAAAAATTTCACTCTTCGTGCGATAAGTATCAAATTGCAAACAAATAAATCTTAATGAAAGTTTATAAAATAACAATAATTGAACGTATGTCCGAAAAATAATGTTTTAAAGAGATATTTTAATAACAATGTCATCATTTGATTTGGGGACAAGAAAATAAATTAATAGATAAATAAATAAAAATAATAAATAAATAAATAAAGATAAATAAATAAATATATAAATGAAAAATAAAGTTGAATGAATAAATAAACAAATAAATAAATAAAAATGAATAAATAAATAAATAAATAAAAGATTAAATAAATAGATTAGATAAATGAAATAAATCTTTTTAACAGGTATGGTCTAAAGACATGATAGAATGTTGCCATTTTTTGTTGTTGTTTTTTTTATCCGTCGAGTCCATGTTAATGTTAAAACAATACTACATGTACATGTGTGATAAACATAATCATAAAAAAATGTACAAATCAAAATACCTTACCTTGAACGTTCATTAAAAGAGAAATAGCCCTTACACAGCAAAACTAAGCGACAGGTTAAAGTAAAAATCCATTGTTTAAGTATTTTCTTTTAAAATGTATCAACGATGGTTAATGTAAAAGCAGGTTAAATCTCATCTGTTATAAACATATAGCTTGAGGCTAAACCATTTTTTTCATATACACTAATAAGATGTAGTATTATCCTATTTATATTTATATACCACTTACATTAAGTAGAAAGTGATTAAATGTAACAAAAAAACCCCTGTTATTTATATGTGTATGTCTTGTTTTTACCCTTACCAGTTGCATTTGTTTGATAAAATTTTTCATTTTGACTTAATATTGAACAGCCTTTTCATACTTCGGGAAACTGAACTGAAATTTTCTGCCTTTTCCGTCAAGGACCTCAAAACATAGAACGGATACGGTATTTTGGTCTAACATAATAACAAAAAAAAATAAAATTCTCGAAATTGGCTATATTTTCTGTTAGACGATAATTAATATTGAATATACATTCTTATTTATTTTACAAAGAATACGCACCCTTTATTTACGTCTGAAGTGTCGTAGTTGAAGTATTATTATTATTATTAATATGTTTTATATCTGAGATGATAGTGATAAATCGTCGCGTTGCTCCAAGTAAAGATATATTATTAGGTTGCTGAAATATCTTTTAAGTCATAGGCACGACCAATGTTACAATTAACAAATCTTACGTTATCACTCACATGAATCCGTAATATTTCTTTACATGGAGGACAACTCTAGATTTAAACATCTACACAACTGCGGGCATATTACTCTCCCCTGAATGAAATTGGTATATAACGCTATTTTTAGATCACTATTCTCGTAGTCGGCTTAGTCGTGTGGTTACTTCGTTCAATTATTTGATACTTTAATAAAGCATCTACTCCTATTTATCGTGCTAGACCTCGTCTAACAGATGAAGAGGATACCTGGGGTGACCCTCTGGTCACCCTGTACCACTGACGCCGTCCGGCTATTGTTTTTAAAGCCGCTTAGATTAAATCACTTTAAATTGTTCCTATTATTTAAAACAGTGGCAAGAGGGTACAAGCATGCAGTGGTTCAAATTCAACTGGGGGCCATTTTTTTCTTCTTTTATTTATTTCTTATTTATTGAAAACGGTACAGTTGAATATTGATTTTTTGTTATTGATGCATTCTAATTAATATTGAATTTAAAATTGGCAAAAGATGTGTTTTTTTTATATTCAGAATGGTGCAACTGAATATTGTGACTTTATTAATTATCGGTGTAATTTAGATGATTTTGAATAGTTATGACTGAATACACATTTCGCAAAACCCTTTTCCCAATGCCTATAAATATACGAGGAATTTTATAGAGCTAATAGAAAATGCAACAATTAAAGATTATAGACTAAATTCAATCGTATCTTTTCGGCCATTTCCGTCAATGTTCGGATAATGACCTCAACCACAATGGTATATACACACATAACGGATACCGTATTTTGGTCTGAAATAAGATCAAAACCAAAAAACATGTATAAAATTAATATGAGAACAGCATCAATTTTAAAGTGATGATCACGAAGCACCGGACTGAGATGAAGAACACGGCATATTTTTACAGCTGCCATGCATCACCTCTTAAAACACCCGCGGATTTGGTTATAAAAATCCGAAAAAAGGACACCCCTCTAGATCTAGAGCTTAAAAGCAAATTAAATCAAAAAGATGAAAACTGCAGACTCTGTTTGACTGAGATAAAATCTATTTATGAGAGATGATAGGAATTCGCAAACCCCCATTAGTAACTTAAGAAGTATTCAATTTTTATCACAATGAAGCATTAGAAATAATGATCACGATATCCAAGATATCCAACAAGAAACGATAGTTGGTTGCTTTAGATAGATTGGTGTCCGCGTTACGGCTGATTTTAATTGTAAAGGTGACAGCGTGAGTCACCAATAAAGTTAGAAAATAACAATAGTTTTATCAAACATGCTCTTTATAGTCTGAAATCTTTAAGTGTAATCACTATGAGTTTATTGTAAAATGAAAATGAAAAATAATACATACGACCTTTAACGGTGGTAAGATAACAATCCGAATGGTTGTTTAAAATTTTAAGTCTAATCTTAAGAAGGGAATCAGGTAGACTCTAAAAAAGTACAAATTCATGGGTTAAAACATGGAACTGGGGCTTACTCATTCTTCCCTATGTGTCAATATTGATTCTTTACATTCTATATGAAAAAGGTTAAAAATCAGGACAAACTGCCCCATCCCTTAAAGTATAGTAAACTATCTATAAAAGAGGCATGCCACTAGATAAGAGAAATAAATCTTCAAAAATGTTGCTTTATTTAAAAATTGTATAAATACTTGAAATCCATATGATACTATTAAAATAGGGGTCTCCGTGGCCGAGTGGTTAAGGTTGCTGACTTGAGATCACAGGTCCCTCATCGCTGTAGGTTCGATCCTCACTCGGGTCGAAATCTTTCATGGGAGGAAGCCATCCAGCTGGCTTACGAAAGGTCGGTGGTTCTACCATGGTGCCCGCTCGTGCCTGAAATAATGCCCGGAGGGGCACCTGGGGTCTTCCTCAACAGATAAAGCTGGAAAAAAATCGACGAAAAATTTCGGCGGGACGCTCTAGGATGGCCAACATGAAACAACAAAACAACAACAACAAACAGCAACAACAAACAGCAACAACAAACACATTATCACAGACATTCTATCTCGTAACTAACAAAGTAAGACCTACATGGAATGCATATTCTAAGATTTAGATAATTTCTGTGAAGTACAACATGTAAAAGATAATTTCTATAGATAGTAAGTTCTAAGTTTAATAAATCACTTACTGTTTACACTTTACAAAATATTTACTAATTAGAATAGATTTTAATTTTTCATAAAAATGAAACACAAAATGTCGAGGCGTGCGGGTTGTTTCAGTCCCACTAAAATTGAGAGCGTCAAATGATTAAAAATGCCTGATGAGTAACAACGTGGTCAGTGATTTAGGAGAACATTTGAAATATTATCAAAATCGTAATAGCTCTCAGATTTGACGATGTAAAATTTCTTTATCTCAAGGAGTGGAAGACAAATAAACAATGTATATTATTCTATTTAAACTGTAGTTGCTTCCCTTGGATGAGAAATAACTCGCTTATAAATGCATGGAAGCTTGCATTTCTCAAAACACGACATTATAATTTATAACGCAGAACTTATTCCATTTAAAGATAATTCACAATATTTGTTGTTGTTTTTTTTTAAATAAAAAGTCAATTGTCGAGATAATTGTTTCTATAACAAGCCAATATGAAGGTTTTTTTAACATACTTAGTGATATTATTTGTAAATTTATTTAATAGACATTTAAATTCAATGAACTATCATTTTCATATATAAAGAAAAACGAGGATAATCAAATGAAAGTACAAACTGTTTAAAGAAACGTACACAAACGATTTAATTTTGAAGTGATCTTTTTAGCACGCTATACTGTAAATGTATTTCCTATCTTTGTAACATTCGAAATGTTAAAAGATGGGACGTTTTAGAAAAAGAACGTATATAGAAAGTTCATATTCTGTTACATAAATTAAACAACGGCAACGACAAAATCAACAAAAAATAATGATAACGATAATGATAAATATAACAATTATTAACATTTTCATAAAATGCTACTTATATTAACGATACTTTTCATAATGTTAGTTTTATATTAACTTTTGATGAAAACCCAACGCCAGTCGCAAAAAAAATGCAAAGGCTATACCATTATGTTAAAATAGAGAACATGATTCAACGATAGGCAATCGTAATGTACTTTGAATAACCTTCTCAAATAGAAAAAACAAATAAAACAAAATACGTTTTTATCATATGAATTCAAACAGACGAAATCCATGCAATAATCTTAGTTTGCTACAATATATTAGTATTATAATCATACCAGTAGAAACTACGAAAGACCAGTGAGGATATGTCAACTTCATGAATTCACGATTTCAACTTATGTAAATCTTTCATGTAATTTTGTTGTGAATAATGCTTCCTAGGGATCACTTTATTTCCGGATTTTAATGAATTCACGATTTCAACTTCACGAATTTCCGATTTCATTTTCACAAATTCAACTACACAAATTCACGATTTCAACTTCATGAATTCACGATTTCAACTAAATGAATTCAGTATTTCAACTTCACGCATTCACGATTTTAGCTTCTTGAATTCACAATTTCAAGAACACGAATTCAAGATTTCAGCTTTGTGAATTCACGATTTCAGCTACGTGAAATTGGAATCATGAATTCATGAAGTTGATTGAAATCGTGAATAAATGAAGTTAAATCGTGAAATCCTGAAGTTTAAATCGTGAATTCACGAAACTGAATTCGTGAAGTTGAAATCGGGAATTCGTGAAGTTGAAATTCCCCCACCGGTCTTTCACAAGAAACTACCGATAATGTTGAACACATTATACAACAACGTAAATGCATATTAAATGCATGTACTTTAGAATTTGTTATAGGAAATTAATAATTATATTGTTATCATAATCTTATTGTCGAATGTGGAAAAGGTTGTACATACATATAATGTATCTGTTAATGACCACACATGACGATAAAGGAAGTGTTTTGGAACAAAGTATCATATTACTATTAAAATACGGTTTAAACCGTTCTTCAATGATTTTATGCATTAGCAATTTCCCTCTAAGGAAATATTATATAATTTTAAAACAGCTAGTATGGAAGTATTCTGTTTCAAATTTTAAACATTAATTTGTTAACTACTAGTATACGGAAGAAGTTTGTACATGTGTATATCCTTCTCAGGAAAAAAAACCCTATATATTCAAAAGAGCTAGTTTGGAAGTATTCTGTTGAACATTTTAAACATTAATTTTGTTAACTACGAAAGTAGATACTTGTATATAGCTTCATACACTCTAAACTAAATAATCAAATAAGTAAGACAAATATGTTCAAACGCTTGTGGGCGATCGCGGAAGGACACCTGTGGATCAATCTCAGACGTTCAAAAGACAAAAAGATAAGTTCATATGGAACAAGAAACGAACTTGGCAAACTAGATGAGTATCGTGAGAGTAATTATGTTGACGTGATTACGACTGGAAAAAGACAATCGCACTGTCTGTCAGACAGGTTTATTCAATAATAAGATCATCATCAAATTAAGATAAGACAAGCTAGCCAGATACATTACGGTCTTCTTGAAACTGACAGTATATGTCGCAAGAAATACATTCTGTATCGTATAATATTATATATTATGCCTCAGAAATGATGTCATTTTTATTTCTCAAAACATTTTTCGTTTTCGAAATCTTGTTTCAGTTTCCAAAAAAGAAAACCCCAACTTCTTTGCCACAATCATGAACAATAGTTTGTTTCTTTTGCTCTGTCGCGGCACATTACAACAAATTAGTATTTTGTATGGAAGTCAAAATACTAATTTGTTACATTTTGCTACATTTTTGACACATAACTGCACGTTTAGCGCTTCTTTCTTCAGTTGAAGTTCAACATTATCAAACACATGTTTGATATTTCGCAGGAATTAAAATGTTAACAATTATGGATCATAATGGGCCTAGAACTGTTTAATACACGATCATGATTACTCGCAACAGATAAGTCATTCTTAGAGGACACTATAACAACTTTTAGGCTATATGCACATACAACTTCTTCAGTTTTTAAAATTAAAATTTTCATGATACATATGCTTAATAATACTGAGAAAACCGCCTTTGAAATATTGAACAAAAATATATTTTTAATCAAATATGCTTTTTAAAACGGTTACAAACCTATATCATTCTGCGACAAATTAATCAAACAAAACAAAAATTCTAAAACACTTCATATAATTATTTTGGTGACGATTGAATTATTCGTTTTCTCTAGAGACTGATCTGTTCATATCTGTTGCAAACCTCATCCACTATTAACATCCTAATTACGCAAATGAGTACGTCACATCTCTCATAAAACGATATGTACCCATACTTCATCAGAAGTTTCAAACTCGTTCCATAAAGAGGGTCACACTTACTTTAGTATGAACGCCAATAAGTCAAGACATTTAATAATTATGCTATATAATTGCCATTGGACTTCGACAGGTATCGTGAGTCAAAATGTTGTATAAATGCGTTCATCCTAGAGTGTTCATCATAGATATTTCAACGGCCTTCTACATTAAATTATGACTGTCATGGTCTAAGAAAAATAGAAATGCACAGCTGCCAAACAATCGAGCCGGTCATATATCATACGCGGATGATCGTAGCGTATTACCATATCACTTTATTCTTTTTCAAAGAAAATGAACTTAACTACGCCGCTTTCACGTCTCTTTTAGTATAAATTTAAGTTAAAGGAGCATAATGCAAACGAATTTGACAAGGAGTGGGATTAATGTAATCTGAGTAAGTGTACTATTTGAAAGATTCATATTTGAAAAATGATCATTGGGTCACAAACGAGAAAACTTTGCTATTTGTTTGTCTAAGATGTCAGCCACTCATCGATTGGAAAGAAGCTATTTGATTAGCAAGAATATAGGTTAGACGATCCATATAAAACATATCCACTATTATATAATAAAGTGAAAACTATCATTTGGTTTATGTAATAATGCAAAACGGAAAACGGTAGAAGTTATTATTGTGTGTGTTAAAATAGGAATGAAATCCTTAAATTGATTTAAAAATGTTTAGAAATGATACTTTTTAATATGCCATTGATCGCAATTATTTCAATGACTGAAAATTTATGATGAAAAAATTAGGAGAAAGAAAAAGCAACAATATCTTTTATTCAAAATTATATTCCTAAACATAATCCAAGATACGAGGTTTAATCACAGCCATAGTCATTGTTTAATCAGAACAATCATTGTTTAATCAGAACATAGGATGCGCTCGTGACCGATTTGTCCACGTCCTTTATTCTAAACCACTTGCTCCTCACTGCTATGGGTTCGCATCCAGTCAGGGACTTTTACATTGTGATGAAGCTATCCAGCTCGGTGCTTCTACTCAGGTGCCTCGTACCTGAAATAATGTAGGAGTACATGAGTTCTTCTTCCACCAGTTAAGCTGGAAATTCACCATTCTTTTAACACTGACCGTGTTTTTGTGACTCAAACACCCTGTTTTGTTGGAATATCTGACAAAGATTTTCTACAATGGTAATGTTATTTTCGATATAGATTAGACAAAGAACAAGCTTTTTGTATAATATACTTGCGATTAAATTTCACAACAGCAGTCTGATGAAAACAATCTACGCCAGATGTGCATGATTACATGGGACTGACAATAGACACGTTGGATCCATTGAAAGAGATGTTGTTCTGTTCCTATATGATTATACAAGTTTGACATTTTTCTAAATACATACGAGGACAATCTTGATAAACGAAATCGTTACAGCACATGCATGATCAAGACTTATACCAATTATCAGCAACAACAATATTTGAAATCAAAAGCCTTTTCAAATTTATTTACTACAGCACAATTTTATTGCATTGTGCTTAGAATGTTTAAATCTATTCTAAATTAGTTTCTACAAAATGTAGAAACATTTCTTAGATAACATCATAGCTGTACTCTGCATTTCTTACAAAAATCACAACAAAATATGTAGAGTTAATAAAAATCAATTATTTTTTTTAAACTTGAAATAAAATAAGTCAATCTTGAATAAGACAGATAGGCAGTGATAGTGGAAGCAATCTTTTTCTATCTATCACATTGGCATACTCTTTTAATAAGTCTTTATTTTCAATTCATTTACATGTCGGCAAATATTTCATTGGCTTTTTAAACGTTTGGAGAAATTCAAATAAACATGAATTGCTACTGACAGACAGGAAAAAGGAAAAAATATCGGGAGTGGTACATGTTTAAAAAGATAAAGATTGAAAAGAAAATCGAATTCAATAGATCAATTCATATGCAATTGTTAAATTTTTCTTATGTGCACCCTAACTACATGTGAAAAAAAAGAAAGTAAATTACTTTTCACCATCAAATTCTCAGAAATGAAGAGAAAAAATGATTCTGTTTTCAAGTTTCCATTTCATAAAATAGTCTACCTTTTGACCTTACATAACAAAAGCAAAATTAAACCAGTCTCTGTACGATTCAATTCTAATTAGGACTATGGTAATTGTCTTTTCGTAATAAAATATACATTTCGCTCAGTTTTATTGTCCATAAATCTTAAAAAATATTGTTCACCATGGAGACCGGAATAAACAATAAAATTGACAGTCCTAAGAAAGTCTGGCAGCTTGCAAATGTCATAAAAGTAAAGGAAATGAGAACTAAATGACATTTGTGATAGACGTGATATTTTAAAAGATATCTGGGGAGATAACATGTCAATTTATAGCTTTCAATCTTAATTTTTATCATTTGCATACGTGTATTGATGACGTCATTGACACGAATAATATGGTAACGAGCAACTAGAAAATACCTAGATGATAAATGAAATAGGTAATTTTTCGGCTTGGCTGTATTTAAATATTTTGGCCTAGATTTTTAACCCATGGAATTGTCGGCTTAATAAGAAGGGATGTCAAAATTTTGTAATTTACTAATGTATGTTTATGACCAATGCTTTGATCAGTTTCCACTCTCTGTATATCAGTAAGCTAATCCCAGCATGCGATCAACAATTAGGTAAAATTGACATGTAATCACGCATATCCGATGTTCTTCCTATTGAGCGAAGTTGGAAGTGAACTGCATGTCATGAGTAATGTCCCTACAAAATGTTTCAAATTTAGGCTGATCACCTCTCAATTTATTCATAAGAAAATGAATTTAAACAGTCACGGTAACTTTCGCCTATGAACCAATAGTGGACACATAACGGCCATAGACAATGCCCCTACTATATTTGAAAAAGTAGCTTTTATTCCTCACTGAAAGGACAATTGTTGTACACACAATTGATGCCACTTTTACCTTCAGAAAAATGACCTCCAAATCAAGGGCCGTCTACTTGTCATGACCGACCTTCACATATATCTAAGGACTGGTGACCAAACTGTTCTCTAGTTATTTGTTTGATGCTACCTTGACCATGACATTTGACCTATTTACCTAAAATACGATTGGGTGCACCATGACTAGTCATGGCCAACATCAAAATCCAGTTTTAGGGCTGTAGCCTTAATACTTCTTGTTGTTTGTACAAAAGACAGGCTTTCGTTCATTAAAAAATAAATGTAATCGAGTAGTAGTCATGAGCAATCGCTATACTTAATTTTAGGAAAAAGGCCACTACATTCTCTTGTTGCAAATAAATAACGTTGATGCGAGTCTGTCAAACCTACTTACTACTTACGGCAGAGAGGTATACTTTTAGTTTAAAAGTGTACTTAAATTGAGCTGAAAATCAAATTAAAAAAGCATGATAACCTTTCATAGTCCTTTATGCTGCGACCATCTCTTTAACCATTTTCAAAATAACTCCTAAATTCTTTTCAAACATTTGCACCTGTCATTGACGTCATCAAAATGATTAATGATATGATTTGACGTCTTTCCTTAGATACCAACGCCATTGTATCTGTCTTTTTCAATAAATATATATTGTTTTCCGTGTTTTGAGTGACATTTATAAACAAGCTTTTACTAAGAATAAAAGAGTTGAAGGCATATTAAGTATGAATTTTTTTCTTCGGCAGAACATGCAAATCGTTTTTAATGTTTAAATGGTCATAATAATGCAAGTCTGGTGATTTTTACGTGAAAAACAGCATTCCTGAATGTGAAATAATTAGCCACATTAATCTTAAACAAAGTGGCACTCTGGCTTCAATACAAAATTACGAAATCACTGTTATTTTACAAATTGCCAAATTGCAAAGTTTGATTTAGCTATATGACTAATAAGAACCATCCCAGAATCTATAAAAGGACATCAAAATAAAAGTGCTTTAGAGAAATAAAAATGATTGATATGTAGGGATAAGTGAGCCTTTTAAGAATTGATCATGACGTAATGAGTGATTACAAAGTCTTAGGAAATTGCAACGACAATATTAAAATAGAGAGAGATTAAGAGAGAGGTTAATTACAACTTTCAAGAAATCTTTATAAACATGTGGTCGTTGGTGTTAAGTGGTACATTCAAGTCGAAGACATGACTCATTGTGACCATCGTTTATAAAATAGCATTATCCTTTACCTCATGAGGTACAAAGCCGATATTTATCATTGAGATATTTATATTTTATGTAGCTTATTTCTCATTTATTTCCTTGCCGATTTTAGCTGAATTAATATTTGCTATATATTTAAAATGAAATGATTGACTATTATAATTGTCTTTGACCAATAATTGATTATAGAAACATGGTAAGGATAAAATAAAACAACTGTCTAATATATAAGACTACCACAATCTTTATATTAATTAAACGTTAACGATAAATTCTGATGAAAATCTATACATTTTTCTGTGATCACATGGGTTATTGATTTTAAATATATAGTAGAAAATAAAATTAAAAGTTAATTTGACTTCGACCTATACATCCACCATTTACACTTGGACGGGCATAATGTCACGTTTAATAAGGAACACACGAATTATTAGTCTAGAAAATAAGTTAAGTGTCAATATTTTTAATGCCAGCAGAAACTTTACTATAATTTTAGATTTAAATGTAACGCTGAAAGCAGACGAAGAGGCATAACCTTTCAAGACGCCAGTATTGTAGAATTTCATAGGAGGTCCTATTTGCTGACATTTCATGTTGTCAGTACTGTTTTTTCGCTAAGCTTTGCATTCGCTGTATTTTATGATTTTTTGTATTTTGAAGAGTTCATCATTAAGAATAGAAAGTCTGAACAAAACCCTAATCATTAGATTTTGAATTGGATGCTTTCATGCTTTCACATTATCAAATACAATATTTTTGATATACTTTCTATCAATCTGTCTTTAGAATCATTTAAAATGTCTTTGTGATTAAAGAATGTAAAAAGTCTACAAAGGACACAATTTCCATAAGCATTTCAAATATTGATCAAAACAAGAGGAATCTATGATTTGAAGATTCTTTAAATTCTTATCGGTATAATCAAATAAGTTATAATGACATATTTGTAGTTAAGAAGGAAAATAGCTATAACTATCATTAGAATCACGCTGTTGGACAAGAACTACGCTGGGGCGGGGCATTATACGCCCGACTGCACATTCTTAGGAATGTATAACGGAAAATATTGCCTTTACCATAGACAGGAAATGTGTTGTTTAGAATGAGACAAGTGGCGATTTTTCTGTTTAATATAAAAGCAAAATATACATGTAAGCAATAATAGACAGTAGAACCTTTTATTAAAACTATTTTGCACGAAGAAATTATTTCTTCATATTCTTTATCAAATTCAAATTTATCTTATAAGGAAAGGAAATAAAAATTAAAATACTCTTAAGACAAAAAATAGACTAACAGACAATTTGCTTAAAAAGGTGCATAAGTTTATCATTGATAAATTGACTGTTACGAAAATCAATTCACGATTTCAACTTCACCAATTCACGATTTCAGCTTCGTGAATTCACGATTTCAACCTCACGAATTCGCGATTTTAATTTCGTGAATTCACGATTTCAACTATAAGAATTCAACTTAAGGAATTCAATTTTACGAATTCACGATTTCATCTTCATGAATTCATGAAGATGAAACCAGGAATTCGTGAAGTTGAATTGCCCCCACCGGTCTTTCATAGGAAACTACCGATAACTAACGATAATGTTGAACGTAAAGATTTTGTATATTATACAACAACGTAAATGCATATTAAATGCATGCAATTTAGAATTTGTTATACTATAAGTATACATTTTCGTACAATCTATAAAATGAATAATTATATTGTTATAATAACCTTATGGTCGAATGTGGAAAGGCTTGTACATGCATATAATGTCTCTGTTAATAAGCACACATGAATTTAATCGACGATAACAAGAAATTCTATTTGGATCAACGTATCATATTTCTATTAAAAATATGGTTTAAACCGTTTTTAAATGATTTAGTGCATGTGCTATATCCTTCTCAGGAAACAAATCTATATATTCAAAACAGCTAGTTTGGAAGTATTCTGTTTAACATTTTAAACAATAAGTTTGTTAACTACGGAAGTAGATACTTGTAAATAGCTTCATACACTTAAAACTACGTAATCAAATAAGTAATTTTAATTGAGGCAGAAAAAGCTCAAAAAGTTCATAAGCTCTACATTAACGCTTGTGGGCGATCGAGTATAGTACAAAATGGCACCTTTAGATCAATTTCAGACGTTCACAAGACAAAAAGATAAGTTCATATGAAACAAGAAACAAACTTGGCCAACTAGATGAGCATCGTGAGAGTAATAATGTTGACGTGGTTACGACTGGAAAAAAAACAATCGCACTTTGTCAGACAGGTTTATTCAATGATAAGATTATCATCAAATTAAAACAAGACACGCCAGATATATTACGGTCTTCTTGAAAGTGACAGAACGTGACCTTTAGAGGGATTGCAAGTAACATATTTCTCAAAACCTATTTTATTTCGATATCTTGTTTCAGTATAAAAAACAAACAAACAAACAAAAATCAGTATAAAAAAATTACTTCTTTGCCACATTCATTAACAATAGTATGGGTATAATTACAGTGAATAAGTATTTTGAATGGAAGTAAAAATACTTATTTGTTTATATTTTGCTACATTTTTGACACATTACTGCACGTTAGGCGCTTCTTTCTTCAGTTGTTAAACAACTTACATGCTCTTAATTTAATAATAAAACATAATTCAACACATGCTTGACATTTTGCAGGAATTAAGAAATTAAAACATATGAATTATAATGGACCTAGAACTGTATAGTTCAAGATTAGATGAATGGGGAATAAAAAGTCGCAGCATAAACGTACTATATTTAGGCGTTCTGCAAATACAATTACACTGTGTACTTAAGTTATGAATTAAAAAATATTTTCATGATAAATAAATAAAATTTATTTAAAACTGAGAAGATTTTTCTTTGAAATATGGGAACAAAGATAAATTGTGTAATAAACAAGCTTTTTAAATCTGTTTCAACCCTATTTCATTCTACAATAAATTAACTTAACATAGCACAAATTCCAAATAAATTCACATGATTATTTTGGTGATGATTGTAATAAATGTTTCTCCATGGACTGGCCAGCGAAAAAATTGTGAGTATATGTTGCAAATCTCGTCCACTATAAACATCCTGACAACGCAAATAAGTACGTCATATCTTTCATAAAACTATCTGTACTCTTACTATATGTGGTTTTCTTTCAGAATCACAATGTCGTTCCATAAATGGCGTCGCGCTTGTTTAAGTATAAACGTCAATAAGTCTAGACTTTTAATCATTATGCTATATAATTGCCATCGGACCTAAAACGATATCGTATGTCAAAATACTGTATAAATGTGTTCACCCTACAAGATATTTCAATGGTCTTCCGCAATATATAATGACTTTCATCGTCTCAGAATAACAGAAATGAACAGCTGCCAAACAAGCGAGTCGGTCATATATCATACATGCAAGATCCTAACGTATTAACTAAGCACTTCATTCTTTTTTCAAAGAAAATGAACTCAAGACATGGATTTTACTACGGCGCTTTCACGAGTCGTTCAGTATAAATTTAAGTGAAATGAATATAAAACAAATAAATTTGGCAAGGGGTGATACCCGAAATCTTACTGAATCGTCTTGAGTAAATGTAATTTGAAAGAATCATATTTGAAAAATGAGCATTGGGTCACAAACGAGAACATTTTACTATTTGTATGTCTAAGAAGCAAGTCGCTCATCGATTGGAAAGAAGCTATTTGGTTGGCAAGAATATAGGTTAGGTTAGACGATCTTGAATCAATCGCCAAAACGATTCTATGTTGACCGATCTCAATATCAAACATATCCACTATTTATATAATAA
Source organism: Ruditapes philippinarum (assembly GCF_026571515.1). Lineage (NCBI taxonomy): Eukaryota > Metazoa > Mollusca > Bivalvia > Venerida > Veneridae > Ruditapes > Ruditapes philippinarum. The sequence continues at coordinate 209,857 of NW_026855730.1, read as the reverse complement.
AGTGAAAAAATATCGTTTGGTTAATGTAATAATGCAAAACGGAAAACGGCAGAAGTTATATTGTGTCTGTTAGGAATGAAGTCCTTAAATTCATTTAAACATTTTTAGAAATTATACTTTTGAATACGCCATTGATCCTAATTATTTCAATGCCTGACAATTTATGATGAAAAAAAAAGAAGAAAGAAAAAGCAATAATATCTTTTATTCTACATTCCCTAAACATAATCCAAGATTCGAGTTTAAATCAAAGCCATTATCATTATTTACTAGTAATCGGAACATAGGAAACGCTCGTGACCGAATGGACCATGCTTTTGATTCTAAACCACTTGCTCCCCACCGCTATGGGTTTGCATCCAGTCAGGGACTTTGGATTTTTACATGTGATGAAGCTATCCAGCTAGCTAACGGAACGTCGGTGCTTCTACTCAGGTGCCTCGTACCTGAAATAATGTAGGAGCACATGAGGTCTTCCTTCACCAGTTAAGCTAGAAAGTCACAATCCTTATTACTCTGACCGTGTTGGTAGGATTGAAACACCCCCTTCCCAAAGGAAAAAAAGAGAATGAAATAGAAAGTTTCATTTTCTTCTGATATTCAAAGTTTTTCCTGGGCAAATCCCTGTTTTGTTGGAATATTTGACAATGATTTTCAACAATGGTAATGGTATTTGCGATATGGTTTTAGACAAAGAAAAAGCCTTTTCTATAATAAACTTGGGATAAAATTTCACAACAGCAATCTGATGAAAACATTATACGCCAGCTGTACATGTATACTTGGAACTGAGAGCAGACAAATTGGATCGATTACACAATCTACGCCAGATGTGTATGGATACCTGGTACTGACAACAGACACGTTGGATCGATTGAAAGAGATGTTGTTCTTTTTTCTATATGATTGTACCAGTTTGACATTTTTCTACATACTTACGAGGACAACTATCTTGGTAAAAGAAAACATCACAGAACATGCATTGAAAGTGCAATAATTAGCAAGACTTTTAATAAATCAAAAGCCTTTTCCAAATGATTTACTACAGCACAATTGTATTGCATTGTGCTTAAAATATTAAAATCTATTTTTAATTAGTTTCTACAAAATGCAGAAACATTTCTTAGATAACATCGTAGCTTCGACTCTGCATTTCTTACAAAAATCACAAATGATATGTTTAAGTTGAAAATTCAATCATTTTTATAACTTTAAAGTGTCAATGCTAGAACAAGACAAATAGACAGGGATGGACAAAGCAATCATTTTCTATCAGATTGGCATATTATTTAAGTAACTCTTTATTTTTAATTTATTTATTTGTCAGAAGATATTTAATGGCTTTGTAAACGTTTTGAGAAACTTAAATAAACACAGTAAAGATTGCTTTTGAAAAAAGAAGAAATAATATTGGATGTGGTACATGTATAAAAATATAAAGATTGAAAAGAATTTGAATTCAAAAGATAACTTGACATGTCATTGTTTAACTTTTCTTATGTTCATTCTGTAGATATGTGGAAAAAATGAAAGTAAAATATTATTTTAATATCAGATACCTTAAAATAAAATAAAATAAAATAATTTTGTTTACAAGATTTCATTTTAGAGGATAGTCTATCTTTTGACCTTACATAACAAAGGCAAAACTTTACCAGTCTTTGTACAATGTAATTCTAATTAGGACTTTGGTAATTGTCTTTTCGTAATAAAATATACATTTAGCTCAGTTATATGGTCCATAAATCTTAAAAAACATATTGTTCACCATGAGAACAGGAACGAACAATATAATTAACAGTTCTAGGAAAGTCTGACAGTTTGCAAATGTCATAAAAGTTAAGGAAATGGGAACTGAATGACAATTGTGATAGACGTGATATTTTAAAAGATATCTGGGGAGATAACATGTCAATTTGTATCTTTAAATCTTATTTTTTATCATTTGCATACGTGTATTGATGGCGTCATTGACTCGAAGAATATGATAATGAAGAACTAGAAATTACGTAGCGGGTAATATTTAAAAAAAAAACATTTTGACCTACATTTGTAACCCATGGAATTATCTATTAAGAAACCTCCAGATAAATAAGATTGAAAATATATAGTAATATTGCAAGTCTGATGATTTTCGCGTGAAAACAGCAGCTCTGAATGTGAAATAATTAGCCTTAGAAAACTTAAACAAAGTGTCACTCTGGCTTCAATACAAAATTACAAAATCACTGTTATTTTATTTATTGCCAAAATGCAAAGGATGGTTTAGCTACATGACTAATAAGAACCATCCCGGAATCTAAAAAAAGAATACCAGAGAAAAAAGGTTTTTGAGAAATAAAAATGGTTAATATTTTGGGATTCGTGAGCCTTTTTAGAATTGGCCATGACGTAATAAATAATGAAAAGTCTGAGGCAATTTCAGCGACAATATTAGAGAAACTTGCAAGAAACAAAACGCGCAACATCTTATTCGCATGTAGTCGTTGGTGTAACGTTTTACATTCAAGTCGAAGACATGACTCATTCCGAAAGACGTTTCACAAATATATAATAAAATAGCATTATCCTTTAGCTCGCTCATTAGGTACACTAGCCAATATATTTATCTTTCAGGTATATCATTGTATACCATATTTCTTATTTATTTCGTTGTCTAGTTGAGATGAATTGGTTATGCATTTTAAAACATTGATATTATAATGATCATTGACGAAAAATTGGATATAAAAATGCCAAGGATTAAATATAACAACTGCCTAATATATTCAGACTGCCACAATTATATTACCATTTAAACTTCGTTACAGACTGGTAGACTTTTCCGTGAGTCACATTGATTATTATGAAGTAGAAAATAAAATTAAAAGTTAATTTGACTTCGACCAGTACACCCATTATTAACACTTGCACGGGCGTAATGCCACTTAAAGTAAAGAGACAAACTAGTTTTTAGTCTATAACACAATTTAAGTGTCAATATTATGATTTATGTTATGATTTTGTCAGTTTAAAAGTTTAATATCATACAATTTAATGAATGATCAATAAATATTTAATCTTGTAAACGCACAATCGCAAAACCTTCAATGCAAACAAGTAATGTCACATTCAAAATTTGGATACTCAAAAACAAACAAAAGAACATTTTCTTATAAAGGGGTACAATTCCTATCAATGATAATTTGAGTGCAAAGAAATCAAAATTAACCTGTGTCTTGATATAACATACTAAAATGCCAGAAACGCAAACATTGATATCCTTCGAAAGTTATCCTGCAGTACGGCCTGACCAATGGACGTTCTAGATATCGAGACTGTACTTATGTGGCTACACCATTGTTCTCTCTATAATTTTTCAATTTTGCCACATCAAGAAAACAGCAGCATAAAAGCAGCATACGGAATGACATCAAAGAAATCTTTAGTAACCTATTGTCCTGCAGCTTCATGAGATTCCTCTCGTAAAAATGTGAACAGACGGACGAACATGTTATACCATTTTACGTCTCGCAGAGTCTGCGGGCGTATAAAAACGGCTCAGTTTTATCTTAATTTTTTTTATCTCGCAAAATTGATACCATTTGAAACATATCTCTTAAATCATAAAGTCAAGAAGACGGGAATAAATGACTTATCGGAATGTCATTGAAAAAATAGTCTTTGGGCATAAAAGACGTAACACTAGCTTAGAGGTCAGCCAACTTATGGCCAAAACAACCTGACATAGCAAACTGATTTTTATACATGTAAATCTTTTTGATCGGAACGAAAATTAAGAAAAGACACTCTTGATTCCAGATGCCAAAACAACTTGACCGATATCAATAGCAGAATATCTTTGGTTTATATTTATTAGCGGTTCCTCGCCAGTTACAACTATTGAACCACAAATTTCGCACATATGAAATTGTCACAAGTTTGAAAAATCTTTATGAATGTCTCAAGCATTTGGGAGAAATACTTATGAATGTTTATGAATGAATCACAGATATTATTACATATACATACACATTTAAATATAAACTCAAAATAAGTTAATCGTTAACAATTTCATCCTTTACAACCCATTAAAATTTTTGAGTATTTTTTTTTGATATCAAATAAGTGATACTTCCTGAAATTGAATGAAACAAATACAACATGTTTCTTATAATACATGTATTTACTGTTTTTATCTGCAACTCTCAAACGTAAATGATATACACATTTAAAATACTGACGATATATAAATTGTTACTTTTTCCACCCATAATATTGGGGAAAATACGTGTATACATTAATTTGTATCTCGTGAGTTCAATATAATTACATGTACATGTTTTTGTTCTGGTACCAGTCGTTGTGTTAGTCTGTAAGTTTGAGACATTATTATCTAATTAGATATGTTAACAGTCTCTTAGTAAACAAATGCATTTTATTTTCTTTTACCTGATTAAGTGCCATATAGTATTCTGTGATATAATGACCACATGACGTGATGATTATTTTGTTTATCTATTTGCATGGCGATGTTCTATGTACAAGTCTAAAAAATGTCTGTTCTATTCCTATTAAATCGCTTAAATATGTTTAATGTCTTTTTTTGTAATTAAATATTCATTTCTTTCAGTTTTATGATCCATAAACATCGGTCACCATGGAGACAAGGACGAACGGTATGAATAACATTTCTGAGGAATTCTGGCATCTTATAGTTGTCATAAAACAACGAGACTTGTGTGGCTGAAGTGAAATTTAAGAAAGATTTCTTGGCGGATAATATTTCAGTTTAAATGTTTAAAGTGACATTATGTCCATCCAAGATTAAAGTAGTGAACAGGTAAAATTCGAAATACATCTACAAATTTTGTCATAATTGTGTTTCTGTTCAATCTTATTTTACTATGCAAAAATAAAAAATAATATACGTGATCCACGAAACTTTTTAAAAATATTGTTCCGGGTATATCGATAGTATTTTTAATAGTTGGGCAGTGATTGTATAAATCATGTTGATCTAGTTTTTTTTCATCAAAAACAGGTTTCGTTTTCAATTATTGGTCAATCACCTTTATAAAAATCAATAATTTGAAATATATTATTAATTTAGCTGAACTTGACAGCGAAACAAATCATCATTGTGTTACTAATTGATAAAAACATGTATTGACGTTAGTTAATGAGAACAGTGACTCGACAAATATGCTAATGAGTACTTAGAAAAATTACCAAGGTGGCTCCAGAAATCCTGGAGTATTAGCTTAGGGATAATTTAGCGGTTGGTGCTGTTCATATTAAAGTCTAAAGAGAATCTGAAGTCTAAAAAAGTGAACGACACACTTTGATGTGAATATAATGAGAGTATAATAAAATGAGAGAAGGACTGTGTCTTGTGCCGTATAAAAATAGTTTTATAATTATGTAAATTTCAAAAGTAAATAATAACAGATGATGTAAATACTGAAGGGATATTAATTGTTTTTAATTTTAAACATGTCATTGAAATATATGAAATATATAAAATAATGATAACAATAAATAAAATAGATAAATAAATGAATAAATAAATAAATAATGTTGTTTAACAGAAGTTTAATAACATATATCCGTATCTGATCTTGCATAACAAATATCAATTTGAATCGGTCCATTTTTTATTCTAATCGAATCACTAAATATAATTGTCTTTCTGCAATTAAAATACATTTCACTTAGTTTCTTGTACATAAACCTTTGTCACCATGGAGACAACGACGAGCTAAATGAATTACTGGAAAATCCAACTAGCATTTTGAAATTGTCACTAAAAGGAGACATTTGTGGCCACAGTTTATGTTTGAAAGATTACAGTGATAGTATATTTGAAATTTTTCAGACTTTTGTAAAACACGACAGTAGCTCGAAATAATATTAAATGCAAACGAGCATATAACGTAGCTCCAGAGATCTGGGAGATGTAAGTTAAGGAACATTTCATGTTTTTCTAATAAACGTTGATGCTTGCCCTCACATTTAAGTCTAAAGAGAAACTAGACTTTGGACAAGTTAAACATAAGTGTTTTACAAACATTGAATCTGCATGCATATGTTAAAATGTTTTTCGAAGATAAGACTTGGTAAAACAAACACAATTGGTCGTCCACTTGTATCACTACCATTCTTGAATAAATGTTGTGATTTAAAGATGATTTTTACACTAATTTAAATGAGATAATGTCGAACCTCTCATTTCTCTCGTGGACAGTCTCAACTGGAATGTTCACCGTTTCACATGTATTTGAGAGATGCACCTTTTATCGGATGGTTTTACCCACTTGTTCAAATTGTCAGCGTTATTATATCTTTTGTTTTCGTCCTTTTAGGACAATAATTCCGACACTTTCAGTATTGAGGAATGAATACATTTTAAACCAAAACTAGGAATGTTTATAAATGCTGTACCTTTTCATTGCCTCTAAATCAAACTGTGTCTGTTGTTTTCACCTTTTTGCGACGGACGCGCCCTCAGGCGCGTTCAGAGCTAAGTCATCTACACATGGGATTTCGTTGGCTACACTCGCGCAATGTGTCCTAAACCAATTAACAGCCCAAGAAATAGTACATGAATTTGATCCTTCAAAACTCCCATACTTTGTCTGGATATCTTAATGTCTTCCATATTTAGCCTTTTCAATTTCAAATTAAGTTATCCAAGTTAAAATATGAACGTATATTATTGATAAAAACGTTGTAGTCCCGTAGTATTATTGCGCAATATGCAAATTACTGCTGAAACGATTTACCGCTGTCGAAAAAGTAGGACAGCAAATTATACTACAATAAAGGTGTAACCTCTGAGTTCCAAGACATTATTAGTAGGAAATAAATATTTCTACATTATACAAAACATTATTATTAACAATCAAAAGTTTTTCGTGACTCTAGGATAACTCGCGCATTAATAAAAGAAGAACTATTTTCGTGACTCATACCGGGTTTAGCTGAATATTCAGCAGTTATTAATATATTAGATACAGTTCAATGGCTAGTATAAATATCTATTTTTGAAAATGCATGTAAGACACTTTACCGCCATGTAGTCTTGAAAATCATGGTAAGGAAGTTATAATATCAGTTCTACTTCCGATTCTCGTGTTTGTTTACATATTTTACTAGGTCATGATATGAGTTAACCTTCGATATTCTAAAAATAGATTCTGCTTTACCTGTTCTGATTTTTGGACAGGCGATTAGGAAGTACACATTAATAGTAATTAATAAACCAGCGGATTGTAATGCAATACTTTTAGAAATGCTATACAATTGTAAGAAGCAAACAAGTTGAAAATGGAATTTAGTGTGAAGTTGAAAAGGACAAGTAAACACTGTAGTGCTTAAGTGACATTTAATTAAAATAAAAACGATGTGCTCTGGCCTCTACATCTTTACCTTGTAAATAAAAAAATCTAAGAAATACACTATTAATTGCTGATGATTTTTAACCAATTTTTTTTAATGAGACATATCCAAGAGAAATAAAAATACAAATGACTTATATTTTATTGTCTGTATGCCACTATGATAAAACACGAAGCAATTCTAAATAGCATTCTCAAATGTACAATGTATTATGTTTGAAGTTTATTTGCCTGGATTTATTCTAGAAATATTTCGTTGATAGTTTTTTTTCTATTTACATATCATTTCTTAGAATAAATCGATAAGGACACTGATTTACAAGTTTGACCAGAGTTTTTAGGCATAAATTTCATTCTGTATTTAAGAGCTTGAAAGTAGAAAATCTGAATTATATCAATTTGGGACACAAAATATATTGCTCTACAAATCTCGAACTTGTATGGAACAAATTATTCTCTGTTATATATTTTGTGTTTTGTTTTTGTTTTGTTTTGTTTTTCTAAAAGAAGCCTTGGTGTCTCTCCGGTTGCATGTCCGTCGCATTCAGTGCTGCAGCACTTTGATTAATATACGTAGTTCCAATGCTTTCAAGGGATCTGATTTGTGCGAATCACATTTCTGTGCATTAACAACTGCAAAAACAACCGTGTACATAAAATTATATTTTGATTCGGTGTATGCATATTATATAAACATTAAAGAGTTTGCGTAGAAAAGGTTATATATACGGTTTTTGAACAGAGAGGTCGATGGCTTTTTTGTAAAAGAACATTCACACTAGATATATGATAAAGTATCAACAAGCCAAAAAACTATTGGTCAAAATAATGAGCATCGTTAGAGCAAATATCAATATTAAAAAAAAAGATTCAAACATACTTTCGGATAATATTAGTTCAATGATACAATCTTAGTCAAATTACAAGTATCAAGTTTACTTCCAGTACACGGTCTTTTGACCGACTGGAAAGCAATCCATGTATCTGTGTACACTATTAAAGTACTAAAGACAAACTTAATGCATTGATGCAGGCATATAAAAAGTGCAAGTCCAAGATATCAATGCTTTACCATAACATGATGCAACGTGTTTTATAGGACTTGATATACGAGAGCTACCCCCACAAATATCGTGGGCAATATATGCAGAATATACGTTGTATGCTTTATGCGTAAAGTCTTCGATCCTCATGGGTCTGGCAAAATTCACGCAACACCGGTATGCCATGATTTTCTCTTTTTTATTGCGTTCAATTGATTGAGAAGAAATGGTTCTATTTCAATTGATACATTATAATCTTATATATTAGTTCTATTACGCATAGCAAATTGGATTATTATGTCTTCCTTGGTTGCAATTGATATAAACTTAATAAAATATTAGTTTTTAAGAATCACTGGCTGGGAGATTTATTTATATGACTAACCATTCGAACTAATTTCTTTTCCTTAATATAGGAGAGCGGGAAATCCTATCCTACTACATTCAAAGACTTGATTTATTTGTTAAACACTTTTTATGGTTTATTCTGAACCTTCACCTTTGCACAAGTAAGTATCCGAAGAGTTATAGCGGCAATTATAAAGGAAATCCCTCTAAAATATGTCTGAATGTTTGACTATGCTCTTTTTTTATTGGTAATGACACAACATTTGCGCAATGTTACAGACATAAAAAAAACAGCTAATCGCATCATTTAGTACAATTGCACGGAAGCAATCCAATTAAAACGATCAACACCAGATGTATTAAAACCTACTTGGAACTGACATTACTTGAAGTTCGATCAATAGAAAAGGATGATGTTCTGTATCTATTTGTATTATGTTGATATAATTCTGGATACAAATATGAAGAACTTTTTTACTGTAAGAGTTAAATACAATTTATTTCTAGAGGAAGCTCAGTATATCAAAATAAATTAAAATAAAGATTCTTTCTAACAGACATTTTGATTCTCTTAGATATATGTATTCTTCCTTTTTTATCTTAGATAATGTATCAAGTATCAAATTGCAAAACAAGTAATTCATTCTGAATGTATTATTTCAACACACATAAGTGCAATGAATTTTAACAGGTTTTATTCACAATTTCTGTTTGTTGGATCTTCTAAGTATTGTACATGAACTTTGAATGGTTATTTTATTTGTTCATCGTATCATATTAACAGGCAGTGAGTTGCACCCGTCAATTACGTCATCAACTTGCGTCTGCGAAATGAATTTCAATGTAATTTAAATTTATTATTCATTATAGATGACGTGTTTCAAATTCCTTTACAACTGACATTTTACTGGAAATACAATGCGTAAAGGCGCATGTATAAAGCCTCATGAAAATTGAACAAAAATCTTTAGCAAAATGCAAATCTGTGTTTTTATAATGGATTCAGGAGTAAATGTCAAAATAAAAACGGGACGTTAAAATTGATTAAAAAATCCCTCACGTACATTTCAACATAAAAACGAAAACAAAGCCTGAATTCCCCGTAAATCATTTCCAGTTACGCAAATAAATAAGCAAATAAATATGCAAATCTTTTGCATTTTATTGGTTGTGTTTTTTGTTTGTTTCTTTTTTGTTCATACTTAAGTTTGATACATGACGTAATCAGATAATCTTTTAGTTTTCGCAAATAGATTACAAATGAATATTTCCGTTTTGTCTCATAATTTACAATCTCTGATACTCATCATTGATATATAGCACTTCAATATGTAAACATGATAACCAACATGAACAAGTAATTAGTCTAGCACATAAGTTAAAAGTGCCAACATTTTATATTGGCTGTGGAAACATTCTTTTTCAATTTCTTTATAGATTATTGGCTAAAATCACAGGAAAAAGACATATAATATTGTGACGTCAATGGTGCAGTTGTGGTTAAGGGGGTTGTTTTGTTTGTTAATATAATGTTTCGTCCTACTGCGGATTCGCTGCACTTCATGGATTTTGTCTGTTCACAAGTTCAATATTTTGGAAACAGTCCTTGTTAAAACATACTATATTTCGTATCCGACTTTTTTCTCGCTCCTCAATGCTTGTTCTATATCAATGATACTAAATTAACATGTTTATTTTTTAGATTCTTAAAATTGCTCGTTCAAAAATGATATTGAAATATATCAAAGTTATAAAGACAGGTAATTTTAATAAGAAATAAAAAGAAAAGAAAGAGATATCATTCGAACTCGAACATCTCCATGCGATGCTAAAAAATGCTTCGGATACCTATTCAAAGTGTATTTGATAAATTTCCCTTTGATTTAAATGAATGAATTTATTTTCGTTTCGAACAATACGCAGTTTATGGTATATTTTATATCTATAGCAAATATTTATGATTTTACGTTAATTCGATTTACTGTGTTGCACATTTCTTTATAATTTTGAACGATTTTCACTTGCGTGTACTGTAGCGTCACTCGAGGTCTGTATTTGATCGAATACAATTCGTAAAATGACAGAAGAAAGCATACATATTCTCGTCCCACCCACCTTTTTATGCTCTGTTTTATTTCTACCGTCTTTTCTTAGTTTCAGATATTTTCAGTTGAAATTCGAGACAGCCCTCATTCCAGCAGATGTTTTTACAATAGACTAGAGAAATGATTGTTCTTGAAATGTAATAATTTTGTCTAATACAACGACCTAAACCTATAATGTTTGTTGTTGTTGTTTAGAAGTATTTGAGAATAGAAAATAATTGATTTACTCACAGTTTAGTAAGTAAAATTTCACTTTATGGCAAATATATATCTTGCAACAAGAAAGTTGTTAACACTTAAATATTAACCAGGTCTTAATTGTTTCAATTTAAATGGTTTAGTTTCCTAATAACTTTTATTTTCCTAGTGTGTCCTAAATCTACATTCCATTTACGTTTCCTGCTTCATTTGCCTTCTTTTCTAAAGATGAAGTACTGACTTAACCTTTCCTGTACTTCAAAATTAGAAATATATGATATAAGAACTTGGTTTCAAATTAAACCAGATGGACAACAACATAAGTAAAAAAATGGTACAAAATTTATTTTTCTTGCCAAATACAAACTTCGACATATATCATTGAAAAATCACTTAACTATAAAAACATGATAACGAACATGAACAAGTAATTTAAGTCTCACACATAAGTTTAAAGTATCAATGTTTTATGTTGCCATTTGGAAACATTCTTTTCTCAATTCATTATATATTATTTGTTTAAATATAATACTAAAAGGAGAAGAAGAGACATTGAGTACATGTATTATGACGTCAATGCTGTAGTTGTTTTAAGGAGGTTTGTCTTGCTGTCAATAAAACTCTGTGTCTCACTTTAAATCCGCTGTATGACGTGTTTGCCTGTTTACAACTTGTAATTTAGAGAGAAAAAATCAGAAGAGGAGTACTAAAATGTTTATTTTTCGAATCCGATGTTATTTCATTCACATTATCAAATGCATGTAACATTATAGAAATATTCTCCATGATTGTTGATAATATATATGTTTAACTTTTTATTCCTAAGAATTGCTTATACTTTAATTTAAAATTCACCTAAAATTCGTACCATGCGATTGCAGAAACCGTCTTTATTTTTCCCCATTTTTGTTCTTAAGCTCATATATTCAAGCATTTGTACTGTTTGAACAATATACTCCTTTTAATTGATTATGATTGTCCTAGTTTGATTCAAATTAAAGATCTGAAACCTGTATTTTGTGAAAAATCTCGAAATCTTTTTACTGAAAGGTATTATATCTTTCGTGTAAAAGGAAGGTAATTAATTATTTTACACAATATAGAACTGTTGGATTTAAGCAGGGCAAACAATTTTCTTGCGTAAAATGTATTTTTATTGCTTTTTTAAAGACTTAGAAAGAAGGAAATTAAAATTGTCAATTATAATGATTTTTCCCCTTTGAGCTGAAATCACACAAAACATGTCTTAATTTCTTTAATATCAATGATTTAGTATATCAATGAAAAGAAATAAATTAAATTAAATGAACAATGCACAAGCATGTTTCTTTGTAATAATAATAATAATAATAATAATAATAATAATCATTATAATAATAATAATTAAAATAATAATAATCATCATCATCATCATCATCATCATAATAATAACGAATGCGTAACGAAACATTCATTACCGAATCAGTTACAAGAAATCCGTGATGCAACTTTTATGTGCATTAAAATCTACAGAAACCCTCATGTGCATTTACTTTAATAATTTGACTCGATGCATGAATTCTATTTAATTAATATATAGCATTAAAGAATTGCGTCTGGAAAGGTTATATATCTTGCTTTTGATAGGTTGGTGGCTTGTGGACAATCGCGTGTTAGAGAACATGACATTAACGCTAGATATATGATAAAATATTAAGAAACAAAAAAAAAAAAAAAAAAAAAAAAAAAAAAAAATAAATAAATAAATAATAAAAAAACCCAAACAAAAAACAACAAAACAAACAAACAAAAATTAATCTTGGTCAAAACAATAAGCATCGTTAGAGCAAACCTCATAACTAAGAAGGTCATTCAAACAGACTTTTGAGCAATATTAGTTCAATATTAGTTCAATGATAAGAGCTTCGTCAAATTACAACTATCAAGTTTACTTCCAGTACACGGCCTTTGAACGACAAGAAAACAATTAATTGATTGAGAAGAAGTGGTTCAATTTTATTTGAATTTTTATCATCTATATTACTCCTATTATGCATATCATTATGTCAAAGAAAATATTCAAGTCCTTCTTTGGTTAAAGGTTTTTCTTGCAAATGACATAAACGTAATAAAATTGTTGTTTTGAGAATCACTCGATGTGAGAATTATTTATATGACGAACCATGGTTTTGAACATACATTCGAAATCATTTCTTTTCCTCAATATATAGAGATAAAATGTTATCTTCTACATTTAAAGACTTGATGTATTTGACTTTTGCACAAGGAAGTATCCGAAAAGTTACAGTGGTGTTTTAAGGGAATCCCTCTAGATTGTCTGAATTTTTGACTCTGCTCTCTAAGCAATTTTACAGACAGAAAAAACAGCTAGTCGCATCATTTAGTACAAGTGCACGAAAATAATCTAATTAAAACGATCTACACCAGATTTATAAAAGTATACTTGGAACTGACATCACTAGAAGTTCGATCGATAGAAAAGGATGATGTTTCTGTACTATTTGTATTATGTTATATTTCTAGATACATATGTGAAGAACTATTTTGATGTAAGAGAAATATATAATATTAAATTTTAGTAAATAAAAGGAAGCTCAGTATATCAAAATAAGATTTAAATGAAGATTCTTTTTAACAAACATTCTAGTTCTCTTGGCTATAACTATAATTTCTAAAATTTGAAACCTTTTTAATGTTAGATAATGTTAAGTATCAACATTGCAAATAAGTGATTCATCTTTAATGTATGTGCTTTACTTTTGTATTTCTTAAAATAAAAAATAAAAAAATCTTTAACAAGTTTATTAGCGTAATAACTGATTAGGTAAGGCTCTCATAATTTGATATCAGCAAAATTATTTCGCTAATGGAACTGTATAAAGAAAAAGTGTGTTTTTCCTCACGAACATTTTACATAGGAGTTTAAATAAGAACACTGAATAACCCGCTTTAACCACTTTAGACAACATAACATAAAATGGTTGGTACAAGTGAATTTGAAATCGACCCTGCTCTTTATTTTCAGATAGTGAACATGAACAAGTTTTCTATCTGTTTGAAAAATAGGATTTGCTGTAGGAAAAATTCTACAAAATGTTGCAAAAGGTATGCAAAATAAGGGATTATATTGAATTCAATGGATAGTTTAGATCATGTAAAAATAGTAACTGGCGATGGTTTTATGAATTAGTTCAAGACATATTGACGCAATGCATTTTCACAGTTTTTATTTACTTATTTATTTCTTCCAATTATTGTACATGAACGTGTACAGGGTATACGTTGCACCCGTTATTGAAGACATCAATTTGAGTCTACTAAATTAATTTTAATGCAAATAAAATTTATTATCCATAAGAGATAGCATGTTACCAATGCCTTTACAAGTGACATTTATTTACTGGAAATACAATGCGTAAAGACGGTGCATGTATTAATCCTCATCAAAAGTGAAAACTTTTTTTCTTGAGCACAATGCAAACCTTTGTTTTTATAATGGTTTAAGAACTTAATGTCAGTTTAAAAGATGACGTTACAACTCGTTAAAACATCTCACGCACTTGCCAACATACATGTAAACACAAAAACAAATCATGGAATCTCAGCAAATCATTTCAAATAACGCAAATAAATTCGCAAAAAGATATGCAAATCTTTAGCATTTTATTGATTGTTATAATGAAGGTTGATACATGACCTAATCAGATACTGTTTTATTTTGCAAATATAATACAAAGGAATATTTCCGTTTTGTCTCATAACTTACAATCTGAGATACTTATCACTGATATATAGAACGTCAATATGTAAAGCACATAAGTTAAAAGTGCCAACATTTTATTTTGTCAGCGGAAACATCCTTTTCTCAATTTCTTGATAGATTATTTGTCTTAACAATAACGCTGAAAGCTGAGCAAAAATAACATTGTGATGTCAATGGTGTAGTTGTAGTTAAGGGGAGGGGGTGGGGCTATTTTGTATGACATTCCTCTTTTTTAATATCATTTTCCGTTCTACTTCGAATCCACTTTGTCTAAATGCTTGTTTTAAATCAATGACAATAACTTCGAATCCACTTTGTCTAAATGCTTGTTTTAAATCAATGACAATAACTTCAGATGTTTATTTTTTTTCAAAAGTGTTATTGAAATAAGTGATGAAGAAAATTATTTTAAGTAAAAAGAAAAAAAATAGCATACGAACAATTCCATGCGATGCTGGAAAGGTTTCATTTTGCAAACTTTTAATTCAATAATTTACTTCGTATAAACAATAAATTATTCACGCGGCCAAAGGAAATTTCGTAATATGCATGGGAAATTTCCCGGGGTGGGTTTGAAAACCATCTTTACACTTATTTAGAAGGTTTTTTGCCTTTATTCTAATTTTTCTAGCCCTTTTGCATTACATTTTAAATTTAAAGATGATACGGGCTGGGTTTAAATTAAACCCCCAAAGGGCAACACAAAATATTAATGGTAAAAAAAATTTTAGAATATATTTTATTTGAAATAAGAAACAAATAAAAACGTAACAAAATTAACAAAAAGTATCAATTTTAAAAAGCACTTTTAAAAAATCCTTTTTTCAATTTCATTATAGATTTTGGTTTAAATACACACGAAAAAACGAGTATTAAGACGTCAATCTGTAGTTGTTTAAAGGAGGTTTGTCTTGTTTAACCTTCCTTGTCGTCAATAAATTCTTTGTCTCCTTTCAAATTCGCTGTATGACGTGTTTGCCTGTTTACAACAAATTTATTTTTTTTACTTTAGATCCCATGTTTTTTTTATGATAAACTCATTATCAAATAATACTATAAAGATATTCTGATTGATAATTATATAAAGAGTTTGTTTTAGATACTAAGTACTGCATATACTGTTATTATTCACACAAGATTCGTACTATGCGATTGCAGAAACCGTCTCGGAATTCTTTCTAAATTCGTTTCTTAAGCTGAGATCATTTATTTAAGTATTTTCGCTGTTTGAACAAAATTCCACTTGTAATTGAATATGATAGTCCTAGTTTGGTTCACATTAAAGATCTGAAACCTGTATATTGTAGAAAAAAAACAACTTGAAATCTTGTCACTGAAAGGCATTATGTCTTTCATGTATAAGGGAATAGATTTTTTTTCGCGAGATAGCATAAATCAAACAGTTTTCTTGCGTAAAATGTATTTTAATTGTTTTTTTAAAGAATTTTCAAAGAAAGGAGATAATGAGATAAATTGTCAATTTAAATGACACATTTACAAAAAAACAAAAACAAAAAGTTTTAATTACTTTAAATATTAATGATCAAGTACATGTATATTGATGAAAAAATCTAATATGTTTGTAAGGGAAGCAAGAAGTACCACTTGGTAAATGCATTGGTATCTCTTTAGGAGCCGCTCATACAATTCTCAGACGTGATTTTTAAAAGTGAGAAGGATTAAGTGGCAACATAAATTATGGCAAAGGGTAAATCAGGTAAATGCCTAAGTTTTTACAAAGGCAAGGTCCTTCAAAAAATGAAAAAAATAAAAAAAAATGGTGTCAGGTTGTTGCATGACAATGCTTTCGTCACACAAAAGCGTCAGAGAATATTTTGAAACAGGAAAAGGTTGTCGAGCTTCCTATCCCCCTTATTCCCGAATTTCTTGCCCCTTGTGACCTTTTCCCTATTTCGAGGTTCTCGAAAAATAACACCTTGCTGGGGAGAAAATTTTTTTTTCAAACGCGTAAAAATTCTCGTTTCGGCTATTTTCCAGTGTTTTACAGTTTATTTCAAAACGAGTATGAAAAAACGCATTTAAAAATTGGATAAAAGACTAATATTTGTATATAACATGGTTTGAGAACTTTGGGGAAGAATTGAGATAATTATTTTTTGCATTGTTTGTTAAGTACTCCTGAAAAATGACCCAGTTGCATTCATTATTTGAACACGGCCTCGTATTATTTTTCTTTTGTGATGTTATGTATAAGTACAGTATCACACAGAAAAACGTAAAAGTTATCTGACTTTTCACACCGGTTTTATTTTTTAAAAATAAATGGTCCGGCCGGTGCGTAATTATTTGAATAGTGAAAAGTCTTAAAAAAACAATTTTTTTTCAAAAAAAGATTTTTAAATTGCTAAAATTTTGAAAAAGAGGGAACGACTGAATATAAATAAAATCGATTAAACGGATATATGAAAATAAAGAATCTGGGACTATTTAGGTTATCATCTTTTGCATGTTAAATACCTTCTTTTTTATAACAATATTGCAGTTTTCTTATGGCACAATAAAATCTTATATCTAACTCTATATCTTATTAATCTTCAGTTAAAGATGGTATCGATGAAATTGTAATTGTTCAGACAGACCATGACAAATTATCGGATTTCACAAGTGCATTTGTACTAACTTGAATGGAATTAATGACCAATGCATAAAAATAAACAAGGCATGAAAAAGACATTTTAAATGCATTCCAAGAAAATACTCACATTTGATGCAAGATAAGATACATGGACAAGGGTTGAAATGTCACCTTATAAATGCATTCTTAGTTATGAAAACAATACATTAAATGATGTTGGTCAAAATTAAGTTATATATAAGATTGTACATTTAGGCTGTAAGTGGTTATACCATGTCGGTTATTTTAGAAAATTTACTGGAAAATGGCTGAAGGGAAACTAGAACGGCCACGTCATGGCGTGAAATGACCCGCCAGCATCCACTTTGTCAAAATCAACAGTGGTCAAATTTAGAGCTCAAGGAAAACCCCCCCCTCCAAATCTTTTTTTACCAAGGCCAGTGCATTGGGCAAATTTTAAATGCATTCTACGTGCTTCAAATGTGAAAATGTCAAAAATCAAAATACATTTAGGGGCCAGATATTTTTTAAAGCATTTAAAGGTGACAAGCTTTTTTATAGTAAAAACCCGGGCTTTTTGCCTTTGACATTTGACACTTTCACCCAAAAAATCTTTTTAAGGGCTTTTCTACACTTCATAAAAAACCAAACCAATACCAAAAATATGAAGGATTTGGAAAATAAAAGGGATACTTAAGGGAAAAAGGGAAAGCAGAAAAGGGCTTTTTTTTTAGTAAAAGGCCCCTGTACCTTGCCCTTTTAAACCCCAGTGACCTCAAAATCAAATGGGGTTTCCCCTTATGGCATGAAAAAACCCTCCTTTATGTCAAATATGAAAAATTTGTGGTAAAAGGGTTTCAAAAAGTTTTTTTGGGCTGCCCAAACTTATGGAAGTCAAAGCCCCTTTTCCCAGTGCCCTCTAAATTCAATAAGGGGCACCCTACTAATCATGATTTATCCCCTGAAAATTTTGAAAACTGGGGAAATAAAAGGAAAATTCTTAAATTTTAGGGCAAAAAAGCTTTTTTTAGCCCAAGGTTTCCCTTCCCTTTTGAAAATCAAAATAAATTAGGGGCCCATCTACTTATCATGACAAAAACCTCCATGCCAAATTTTTGAAGATGGGGTTAAAAGGGGGGGGGAAACGCCCGGGGACGGCCCATAAACCAGAAAAATTTGGCCAAACATAAACCATTTGGGTTTTTAGGGGAAAACCCTTTTTTTTTTTAAACAAAAAATTATGGAGGGAAATGAACCCTCAATTCCCATTGGATTTTTCTGCCCGGTCGGAAACGGACAAGCTGATTTTCAGTATACCCCTTTACAACTTCGCTGTGCGGGGGGTATAAAAAGCAAATGAAATTGACGTACATGTGTTCGTGAAAGGCAATATAAGCAGTTTTTTTAAAGGTGTGTAATTATGCATCATATTAGAAGTTTCATATGGCTATATATAGTAGAACCTTCAAATTTGGAAGGAATATGAAATAAAATAAATAAAATATAACATATATTTGGATCGTCCCCGATTCCCTGATTTTTGTGTGTAAAAATTTGTTTGTCTCAGAATTTTCCGGTTCCTATGGATTAGACAGCTACCCTTATATAAAAAATAAATAAGAAAGTTTTTTTATCCAGCTTATATTTAGGTTTTATTTTATTTTTCTCGATTAACAGAAACCCAAAGATAAGTGAAAAAACCCATAAAAAAAAAAAATATTAAAAATAGCACCAAAAAACCCTAGAAAATTGTATCATCGGATTATGTAATCTTTTAAACATTACTGTTAGGTTTAAAGCCAATTATAATGCGCTAACCACTTCTAATCGTGATGTGTTTGGAAATTAAAATCAAAACTTATTCAGAATAAGATACTATTGAACACGGCAAGTTTTGTTAGATCGTCGGACCTTCTGTTCCTTAATTTTACAGAACAGATGAGAGTGGAACACAAAAAAATCTAAGAAAAAAATTAACAAACCAAAAAATGATCAAATGTGGAAAAATGATCAAATGATCAAGATGGTCTCTGTAGCAATGATTCTAAGCATACCTCATGCTGCGATTTTGATGACAATTGTGTGAATGTTTTGATAATCTGAATATGAAAAAAAATTAGAAATGTTGCAACGACTGGGTTTGATAAAGCCTGTTCAAAACCAATTTTTAGCGCTAAAACAATCCCTGGGAAATTCACGATATTGTCTACAAAGGGTGTCGCCGTTCTTGGGCTAGTTTTTTAAACAAAAATAGTATAGAAAAGACAACCCCCATCTTGTTGGATCATTTAAACTTTTTTACGATAGAAAACCCCAATTAAAAAAAATTTTAACCCAGATGTATTATATCCTATTTGGGAACGGGCATTTCCTAGCCCCCGTTTGATCGATTTGAAATTTTGATTTTCCCGTTATTTGTATGAATGTAAGGGGGTTTAAATTTTGTTTCTAAAATAAAAAAAACAAAAACATCCTGTTAATCAAAAAAACCAAAAATAGAAAAACCCCCATTTTTTAAAAATTAAAAAACCCAAGTTTATATTATTCCCCTGAAAAAATTATTTTTAACAAATCCCTGTTTCCAAAGAGCGAAGGGTTCATTTTGCAAAAAAATAATCGTTAAATTTGTTAAAACTTTAGTAATGATGAAAGTTTAATAATTTGTTTTGAAAATTTCATTCTATTACCGTCAATTTTAACGAGTTTATTTTCAAATTGTGGAAAATAAAGTTTAAATAATCACCTAAGAATGCATCCTGAATTTTGCACAAAACTCACCACAATTACTATGTACAAGTTACAAATCCAATAAATTTAAAACGAAAGCTAAATGTAGCAATTAATACAAGCTAATGCTTACTTATAAGCAAAAAGGGAGGAATAGATCAGTTGATTTCTATCAATTTGGCATATTCTCATCTTAAATTCATAAATTCAAATATTTTTAGAACCTTTTTTAACGTTAAAACAAATTGAAAGAAACAATGTGAAAAATACGATCTGGTAGTGGTTTGAAAAAGGAGAAATATTATCTCGCGTGTTTTGAATACAGTAAAGACTGAGAACAGGTTTATTAACATGTAAATGTTGAAACTTTCTAATGCTGATCATGTTAATATGTGGAAAAAGAGAAAATACATGAATTATTTCTTAAACAAACAACTCCATCTAAAAATAATGAAAAAAGAATATTAAATTTTTAAAAATCAATTTCACAGGATTGTATCTACATAACAATATAAATGTTTATGAAGGAGTCTTTCTACAATTCTGATTAGGACTATGGTAATTGTCTTTCTGTAATAAAATACACATTTCTCTCAGTTTTATGGTCCATAAATCTTTTAAAAATATCATTCACCATGGTAACAAGGACGAACGATATGAATAACTGAGAAAGTCTTGCAGCTTGGAACTGTCATAAAAGTAAAGGAAATAGGAGATAAATGCCATTTGTGGCAGATGTGATGCTTTCGGAAGATAGCTGAGGAGAAATCATGTCAAATTATATCTTTAAATCTTAATAGAAATCTATCCTATCTTTTGCTGATATAATAATGTTGATGACTGTATTGACTAAAGGATTTGGTTACGAGCAGATAGAAAACACGTGACTGCCTCGTGAGCTCCGGGAGTATTCGTTCGGAAGTTTTTCAATGTATTTATTATTGGTGATTAGTTAGTTCTCTTACGTAAGTAATAAAATAATCTTGAGTTAAAATTAAACATGTACTTTCTTTAAATTAAAATTTAATCAGGATGTACGCCTTAATTTTCTCAATTTTCATTTGCCTAGACAAAATTACTCAAAATATCGTCTTTGTACCTCATCCGTGGATTTCTAACTTTATGTCGTATGCGGTCAGTCATCCACAATTCATTCAAACGATTTCTCTTCTTCAATTTGATGAAATCTGGCAGCAATTGTTCTTGTCCTTTTGCTAAATTTGATCAAATGGTTCAAGTCGATTGTATATCTGGGTCAAAGAAGCTAAGTATGTCGATTTGAAAGAGACCATTTAAAAATATTTCTCGCTTTCAGAGCTAATACATTTGGCATGTAACACTGTCTAGTAAGTTTCCATCTAGTTTGTTCCAATCTTAGTCAACCATTTCTAAAACAACACCTACATTCAATATAAGCATTTGCAACTGTCATTGACGTCATCAATATGCGTCTGCAAAATAATTATTAACATTCTATTTATAAAACTATGACATGCTGTCTTCCTTACAGTACAATGCCATTTCAACTATTTTCCGTCTTATCTTCTTATTCCATGAGCTTTTCCTACGATTGGAAACTTCAACTTCTGGTTTAACAAAAAGAAAACTATTACTATTAAAATACGATCATACTTACTTAAATTTATTAGACATTGAACGTATATTTCAACATTTCAAACTAAAAGAGAAAATACATGAATTATTTCTTAAACATACAACTCCATGTAGAAATAATGAAATAAGAATATTTAATTTTTAAAGATTTTATTTCAAAAGATTGTCTCTTCATAAACAAAATCCAATATACATATTTATGAATCAGTCTTTCTACAATTCTGATTGGGACTATGGTAATTGTCTTTCTGTAATAAAATACACATTTCTCTCAGTTGTATGGTCCATAAATCTTTAAAAATATCATTCACCATGGTAACAAGGACGAAGGATATGGATAACAGTTCCAAGAAAGTTTGGCAGCTTGAAACTGTCATTAAAAGTAAATGAAATAGGAGATAAATGACATTTGTGGCAGATGTGATATCTTAGGAAGATATCTGAGGAGACCTCATGTCAATTGATATCTTTAAATCTTAATGCTAATATATTCTATCGTTTTGCAGATAAGTATTGATGACTTTTTGCCTAGAAACATATGGTTACAAGCAGTTAGAGAATACGAAAGTGGCCCCATAGCTCCGAGAGTACTATTTGGGAGTATTTAAATGTATGTATTTCATAAAGGCCTTTCTTACTCAAGTTGTAATATAACCTGGAGTTATATTTACTTTAAAAGAATTTCTTCAATATGTACCACGTCATTGGCCCAATATTAAAAGTCAAGATGTGTCCCGTAATTGGCTCAATGTAATTTTTTCACTTGCGCTGTCAAGATAGTTCAAAAGATAATATTTGCACCTCACCAGACATTCACTTAGAGTGTTAACTTTGGGGATATCTGACTTTCAATCGTATGTGGCCAGTCGTCCGCAAATCATTCAATTACTTCTCCTCTTCAATTTGATGAAACTTGGCAGCAATGGCACTTGTATAAAACTCAATTAAATTTGATCAAATGGTTTAAGTCCATTGTATATCTTGGTCAAAGAAGATAAATATATCGATTTAATAGAGACTCTTTAACGATATTTTTCTTTTTCAGAGCTAAGCTATTTGGTATGGAACACTGTCTTGTAAATTTCTTTATAGTTTGTTCAAATCATAGTTAACAATTTCTGAAACAACACCTACATTCAAAGTTAGCATTTGCATCTGTCATTGACGTCATCAAGATGCGTCTGCAAAATATTTATTAATATTTTATTCATAAAGAAATGACATGCTGTCTTCCCTACAGTACAAATGCCAATTCATTTGTAATTCATTTTATCTCCTTCTTTGAAGAAGTCTTTTTTCTTACGATTGGAAACTTCTTCTTTAATAAAAAGAAACAGTACGATTAAAATACAATGCTTACTTTAGACATTAGACGCATTTTTTTTAACATTACAAAATGAAAGAGGAAAATTATTTAATTGCATTAGAGAAAAGACAGAACCCCTAAAGAAACCCAACATGTTAAATTGTAACTGTTGTTGGCTCGGTTTCATTTAACCTGTTCATGGACCGTACTGGAAAGTGAAAGTTATTGTCCCACGCCATAATAAACAATAGTTAAACATTTAAGACATTTGTCTTTCATTTATATTTATATCGATGATATGGTTTATTCGGAATGTTTGTCGTTTCTTTTATTTCGCATATTTATTACAAAAAAGGCGTTTCTCTTTTGCTGATGAGATACAAAAACCGATACTTATTTATGTAATATACCACTGAAATATATAAACATGCCAATGTGAAAAGGCAATTAATTAGTCTGTCACATCAGTTAAAAGTGTCAATATTTATATTACTAGTTAGAAACATTCTTGTCTCAATTTCATTGTAGATGATTGGTTTTAAATATGACACTGAAAGCATAGGAAGAACATCAACTTTTGTGACGTCATTGCGGTAGAATATTAAGAGGGTCGTCTTCTTTTAGTCAATACCGTTTTACGCCCGTCTTACCTGCAGTATTTTTTGTCATTGTGTTTTTTTTCTTCTTCACAAATCCAATAAAGAGAGTAAATAACATTCGAAACAAAGCAGACTAATTTACCCTCAAATCAAAATAAAATCAATTTTATTTAAACCCTCTTTTAATTAGAATGATTTAAGATCTTTTCATTTTAAAGTTCTAAGAATCGATTGTCTAATAAGTGTAATTAAAAAATGTTAAGAAGTGATTTTTTTTATTTGTTTTGAACAAGAAAGTTTTCATTTTATATAAAAAATTAGATATATTTTTGGTTTGTTGTTGCTCCTTCTATGAAAGTAATCATGCGTTCAATATTATAAGTGTTTAAGTTTCGGGTCTTTGTTTTGTGTTAATATTTATATCTTCTAGCTTGTATTGAATGTATTGTGATTTAACTTCAGTAAGTACTTCACTTCAATGTTGATATATTTTTCTTGTCCTTAGGAATCGTTGATTCCAACACTTTTAAGTGTAAAAAATGAGAATAGCTCAAGCCGGTGCTAGAGGGCGTGAGGGATGCTGCACGTTTTCATTATCCCTCATTCAAAGAACCAATCAAACCTAGTCTGCAATTTTCATGTTATTTTGTTGTGAGAAATTCTTTCAATGGATCACACTTTACCCAAATTTAAAAATTATCAATTAATCAAACATGCCAATAGTGTTACATTGATGTATATTATCTTCAAGGGAAAGAGTAAAGCATTTGCCATCTTCTACGGTACAGATGTTAACGCTTCAACTCAATTTTTAAATTCCAGTACAGCTTAACTTTCTCGTGTTCAGTAATTTGTAAATTCTAACAATTATGCTCTAAATTAGCTATCAAATGCAATACAAAACTATTGTCTTAGCATAAAGGGGACATTAGCGAACGAACCATGACGACAAAAGAAAGATTGTTGCATCATGTACCAAACTTCGACCGTGCCGTGCAATAAATTCAGACTGCCGCCGTCGTTGACTCATATCATACAGCGTTTTTGCTAAAATCAGTCCACCACCTCGGACTCAAAATCAAACCGCCGTCGATGACTGACTCATATTATCCTGCACTTTGTACTCAAGTCAGACCGCCGCCGTGAGTTCCCCGCCTAATACGTCTCAAATTAAACATTTGTGCTTATTCAGCATTAATATAGAATAAAATAGGAAAGTAAACAGCTTCATATAAAGCATAAAATTACTTCTTTATTTCTCCTTAGTTGTGTAATGTATGGGAAAATAATTTCATTTCCCTTGATAATCATTTTATTGCGTATAAGATTTCACTTTAAAATACATCTCAATTAACTGCTATTTTAAGTAAGAACCCTTTCCTAAATTGCTTTACTCTCTCGTTCGACGGTCTTACATGTTATAATACTAGTTTGTCGTAATATGAAAAATGTCATTACCGTACAAATGATTCGAATTCGCGTCAATCTTTATAAATTGCATTTTATTCATAAGAAAGGTGTGATTTTACTCAACATTTGTTTTCAATTACATGTATTATACTTAATTAAAATATACACTTTAAAAGATAAAAAATCATTAGTAAATTCTACCCATTGTTTTACACAAATGCTTAACGACACGTATTGTTTCTTGTGTTTCCGTCCGACTTTTTATGAATGGGTGTATTTATTGTTTTAATCATGATAAAAAGATTCTTAAAGCAACAAATTTGTTCTATAATTCACACTTGTTATTAAGTTATAACATAGTAATTTAGTTAAAAGACGTGAAAATAGCTATATCCGTTTATTTATCGTTTTTAGTAATTTGGAGAGGTAATCAAGCACGAACCAGGGAAAGGAAGTTTATGGTTTGAATTGTACTAAAAAAAGTCTAGTATCATATTAAGATGTATAAGGACTGACTTTAATTTTTGACACTTTAAGAAAACTACGTTCTCTTCCAAATCTGATAAAAGTACATTTTAATTTGTTTTAGTATTCTTTGATACGTACTGTTTCATCTTCTAAGTATTACATTTTAACATTCATTTGAATGATAACTTTGCTTGTTGATAGTTTAAGACACTATAATTAGGCCGTCTTTGACGTAATCATTTTGCCTCAGTCTGCAAAATGATCTTGTATGTAAATCAAATATATTATTCATGTAAGATGTTACCTGACATTTTTACTGGAAGTAAAATGCGTAAAGGAGCATTTATTAAGCCTCATGATTTTTTTCTTTGGCAAAATGCAAATCTGTGTTTTAATGGGTTCAGGATTATATGTTTTAAACTTAAAAACAGGACGTTATAATTCATCAAAAAATATCTCATGCACTTTTCAACATAAAAACGATAACGAATATTGGAATCTCTGTAAATCATTTCGAAGAACGCACATAAATAAAAAACAAATATGCAAATCTTTTGCATTTTATTGTTTGTTAGATTTGTGTTCATAATGAAGTTTGATAGATGACTTAATCAGAGTATCTTTTATTTCGCAAATAAATTACAAAGGAATATTTTCTTTTTGTCTCATAAATTACAATCTCTCAGATATTAATCATTGATTTATTAAACTTCAATATGTAAAGAAGATACTCACCATGAACAATTATTCAGTCTAGCACATAAAACATTTATTTTGTCGGAGAATCATTCTTTAATCAATTTCAATTTCTTGATAGCTTATTGGTTTTAAAGATAACATTGAAAGCAGAGAAAAATGACACGTCATTTTCTGACGTCAATGATGTAGTTATAGTTGGGGGGGGTTGTTTTGTCTGACAATATCATTTTCCGTTCTACTCCGAATCCGCTGTAATTTATAAATTTTTTCATGCTTCTTAACGCTTGTTCTATATCAATACAAATAACTACAGATGTAATAAAGTGCTAGTGAGATATGTCAAAGTTTTATGGATAAATATTTTAAATAAAAAAGAGAAGAAAGAGATAGAATACGAGCAGTTCCATGAGATGCTAGAAATAAAAATGTTTCGTATTCATATTCAAAGTGTGCTTGATAAATATTCCCTTGAATTGAACTTGCTCGTGCAATAATAATAAGCACTTAACATCTTACTTGTGTGGTACATGTATATAACTATAAAATACTACTAAAAACAAACGTTTGCAAAACTATCGTTTAATGATACATTTGAAATTTGTTTATTTTACACAAATTACTGCTTAAAATGATATTATGCCCATCCAATAATCTATAGTGAGTTTACATTGGATGTCAGAATAAGTATTTATTTTACCAACTTTTAGTTTAATAATTTACTTCGCATAAACGATAAATAACTTGCGCAGCCATAGGAAATTTCTGTAAATATGCATCGGAATTTACCTTAAACGTTCAGTTTATAAAAAGAGTGTGACAGTCTTAATATATTTTAGGCACATAAACATTTACCAATATCAACTGCTGGTCAATCATTATTTCAAAGTTATTCTTTTGAAAAGTATGTCAATTCAGCTTAATTTGACATTGTAAAAATGAGCATAATTCCTCTTTAAGGCAAACATGTATCTTGCAACAAGAAATTTTCAAGTTGTTATGCGGAACGATGAAGCAGTAAAGTAAAATCACATTAACCTTAAATATTAAACCTGTCCAGTTTTAATTGTTTTGATTTCAATGATTTAGTATTTCAATATCATTTAAATCTTCTTATGTGTCCTAAATTTTATCTACACTCCATATACGTTTACTGCTTCCGTCGCCTTCTTTTTTAAACTATCATTAAATAGAATGAGTGTATACTAAGCCTTTGATGTACCGTAATTATCAATCCATATCTTTCAAGTCCTATATTAGAAATTTATGATGCATTACAACTGGATTTCAAATTATAACCAGATGGAAAACACAAACATATCGTGTAAAATAAAAATAGTACAAACTATCCTTTTATTTTTTCCCGCCAAATACAAAAGTTGGCAATTTGTCATTGAAATATAGCACTGAAATATCGACACAATCTAACCAGCATAAAAAAGTAATTAGTCTCACACATAAGTTAAAAGTATCAATATCTTATATTGCCACTTAGAAACATTCGTTTCTCAATTTCATTATATTTTATTGCTTTTAAACATAACACTGGAAGCAGAGGAAGGGACATTAAACATTATGACGTCTTTTCTGTAGTTGTTTAAAGAAGATATCTCTTGCTTGTCGTCAAAAAAACTCTTTGACCTACGCCGTATGACGTGTTAAGCTTTTTCAACTTGAAATTTAGAGAAAAACTAGAAATGTGTCCATAGGACACGGGTGCCCCCACCCCCCATCGATTTGTCAATAAAATGTCTCTAGGTCAAATTTTTTTGGCTACATGTGCCCAAGTTGAAAACTAAAAATCTTTTATTAAGTAATGGGCAAATACTACTGAATAAATCCACAAGAAAACCCCAAGGTGCATAAGTACACATGCTGACCAACATTCTTGTAAACTTTCAGGCCTACAGGTCAAATACTTTTGATTTTGAGTTACGTGCAACACAAGTTGAATATTGTAAAGTCAAGGGCAATAACTCTAAAAAATACTAAAAATATCCACACGAAAATACCCAGGTACACTACTACACATGCTGAACAACATTTCTGTAAGGTTTCATGACTCTAGGTCAAATACATTTTAGTTACATGCGACACAAGTTGAAAATTGGAAAATTTTACTAATTTAAGGGCAATAACTCTAAAAATACTAATTATATCCACACAAAAATACCCAGGTGCAAAACTACACATGCTGATCAACATTCCTGTGAGGTTTCATGACTCTAGGTCAAAAATATTTTTTCAGTTACGTGAGACACAAGTTGAAAATTGCACATTTTTACTAAAAATACTAAATATATCCACATGAAAATACCCAGGTGCACAAATTAACATGCTGATGAACATTCCTGTAAAGTTTCATGACTGTAGGTCAATAACTTTTGAGCAATTTGCGACACAAAAAGAGAACGAACGGACAGACAGACGGATGGACGGACGGACGGACAAGGGTTAATCTAAATATCCCCCCCCCTATAGTGGGGGCACAAAAAAGAAAAAAAAACAATCAGAACAATATTTACATATTTATTTGCCTTCTTTGTTATTTATGCTACACACAATTTCACACATATTCTGATTGATAATTATATAAAGATTTTTTTTATTCTAAGAACTGCTTATACTGTCTTAATTCGACAAAAATTCGTACCAAGCTAATACAAAAACCGGAATTATTTCCAGTTTCTTTCCTTAAGATTACAGCATTTATTCAAACCTTTGCACTGTTTGAACAAAGTACTCCTTGTTATTGATTATTATGGTCCTAGTGTGATTCGCATTAAAGATCTTAAACCTTTATATTGTAAAAAAAAAATTGAAATCCTGTCACTGAGAATCATTATGTCTTAAAAGGAAGGGAATTGACTATTTTACACAAGATAATACTGTTTGATTTATGCAGAACATTCACTTTTCTTGTGTTCGATATATTTTAATTGCTTCTTTCAAAGACTTGGGAAAAGGACAATGAGAATTGTCAATTTTCATTTTCCCCATTGAGCTGAAATCAAAGAAAACATGAAAAAATCTATGGAAAAAGTAAACTATACAATAATTAAGGTATGAGTTACACTCTTGCAGTTATTGAAATGACCTCGTAAATGCATGGTATTAGCAGGCTGTGTAGTAAGTTGATTTTACTATATTTGTAGGACAATACATATGGCATTAAAAAGTTATTATATTCTTTTGTGATACGCGTACAAATATATATAAATATATTATTATCAATATATATTTTATGTTTTATAAATAGAAAACGTTAATTTACACTGTTTTATATATACGATTTCGCTGTCTGTTAGTTACATTGAAATTGTTATCAATTTCTATTTACCACTTTAAAAAGTGTACCTCAAATATGGTTAGCCAAATCAAATAGAGCATATAGAGTGAAAAGTACAATGAATAGACTCAATCAAACTCACGCATCACGTAAGAGGAAAACAAATATATGAAACCAATAAATTAAATTACCTTGGTCAAAATTATGCGCCTCGCAAAAACCTTCCTGTTACCGTAGTTTCGATTTAAATAATACAAAATAAATTTAATAAAGATCGCCAAACAGTCTGTTTTTGCTCAATAATGAGATCGTAATCAAATAAAAACCATACCTGCCAGACATATTGTAGTGTTCTTTGAACGGATAGAGCATGGTCTTTTGGTTGACTGGAAATGTATCTATGTATCCCTACCATTGTGTACGTACGATAGCAACTGGATACAGGGATGTGTTTAATGGCTAGACTACAATTCGTTTTGTATTATCAAGAGACGAATAATGTCAAAATGTTGTAAAAATGTTGAATTTTGTCTCATTATACATTTGTTGTTAACAAATATCGACATACTGTATAACCAAATATTCATTATCAGTTTCATATTATATTGTCATTATTTTTTTTAGCTGCCTGTAAGTGTTAAATTTATATATGTACTTGTATATAATTTATATAAGTAACAAGTCAGTCGTTTTCTTTAATGCAAACGGACAATTCGGTTAACAAATCCTGAAGTCACATTTATCAGTCCATCACGGTTAATTAGAAAATGTTACTAAGATAAAGCACAGGGAATTGAAGTACATGTATATATGAATGTCAATACTAGGAGTGTTAAAAGGGCGTAATTATGCAGCATGTAATAGCTATTGATAATAGTTTGGAAGTAATAGGACATTTTGGATCGTCTCGAGTAAATGGGATATTTTTTTGCACAAACAATTTGTTTGTCATAGAATTCGGCCGACGAATACAGCAACCTGATATTAAGATATATTAAGTTTTTTATCGACTTGTATTTAGATTAGATTTCGATTCCGGAACCTAATTCTTATGTTGTAGAACCATCGAAAACGTATCATCGGATTATATAACCTTATAACTTTTATCGTATACCAAATATATTGCGGTAATACTTCTATCGTGTGCGTTGAAAATTAATCAAAACTAATTGAGAATAGATACCCTTGAACACGCACGTTTTGTTAGATCGTCGACCTTCTGTTCCTTAATTTTACAGAATATATGAGACATTGTGAAACAACAAAACATCTAAGAAAAAAATTAACAAACCAAAATGATCAAAAGCAACAGTGGAACAATGAAACAATAATTATAAAAATGATCTTTTAATTAAGCAATGATTCTTAAAATACTCCATGCAAAGATTTTTTATGACAATTGTGATTTTGTTTTTTATTATCTGTATTTGGAATGCGTTCTTTTGAGTATTTTAAGTTGAATACTCGTTCAATAGGAAAACAATGAGTACATGTATTTATGATTGCACACAGCGTGATGTTTTATAAGGCAGGTGCAGTATTGTCTTTATTCATGTTAAATGTTGAATTCTGCTTAAGCCAGTGCTATGCGGTGTGGACGGTTGCTTGCAATTACACCACCACCGTCAATGAACAGGCTTTATCCAACCGAGCCTGCAACATTTTCAAGTTTGTCATGTTGGACTTTCATTATCTGTTTTCTCTTTTACATCATTTTTAAGTTCGGACTATGCTCTTTCCTTTGCAGATCTTTGATTTCTGACAATACTTGCTTTTCAATTACGTCCAATGACTTGAATAAAGTGGTTTAGCAGACGACTTGTTTGCGAAGATGAAGCTTATCATCTCTATTTATTCCGATATCATTGTGTTGAGTAAAAAACCCAACAAAACGCACACGCACACGCAATTTGCAAAACCATTTTAAACATGGCAAGCGCGGTACTCTTTCACTCATCTACCTTCCAAAACTATTCTAGCGCTTACACGATCTTGGGGAATTCTCGGTGTTGCCTACAAATTTGATGTCGTTCTTGGAATTTGTATTTACGGATACAATTTTACGATAGCAATCTACGACAGATATATTATGTCCTACTTGGGACTGACATGACTAGACGCTTGAGCGATTGAAAGATTTTTATGTTTTGTATTTGAATGACTGTAATGATATTACAAGTTGCTGAATAAAAATAAGAATAAATATCCTGTAATGAGAAAACAATAAGTACATTTGTTAAAGTGTAAAATGCTATATATGTGCTGACAATTATTGATGAATTTTGACAATGCTTGTTTGTTTGAGCGAATGGTGCATGCGCAGAATAATCGTAAAATTGAAAAATCCCTAGTAATAATAGTAGCATACAAATTTGTTCTTAACATATTATTCCGTTTACTTGCAATATTTATGAATTTTGTGTTTAATGGCAGAGGCATTCGCTGTTTGAACAGTTTCAAGAATTGACCACATTATCATGAAAACAACATAATTTTAATGTTAACTTTATAGCTTTGATGAAAATATTTTATAAGATACATCTTTATACCCATTAGAAAAAGAACGCTATTTTACATAAATCAAAAACACTTTATTTTATAACCAAATTAATTTTAATATTTTTGCATCTGTTTGTCATTGTTTTGTGCAGGATTTATTATCACATTGCGGAAAACAATGTTTGAATATCACCTTAGAATTCATCCTGAAGTTTTCACGAAACTCACCACAACTAAAATGTACAAACTTAAAAAATAATACAAGGTAATACTTACTATTTAGTTAAAAAAGGGAGGAATAGTCAGTCAATTTCTATCAAATTGTCATATTCTTATAACTCATTTTATCTTAAAATTCAAAAATTCTTTAGATCATTTTTAAACGTTTAAAGAAATTGAAAGGAACAATGTGTAAAATGCAATCTGGTAGTGGTTTGAAAATGGTAAATATTATGTCACTTGTTATCAATACAGTAAAGACTGGATACAATTTTTATAATTTTATTTACATGTAACTGTCAAGACCTTCTAATGTTCATCCTGTAAATTGTGAAAAAAAAATAAATAAATGTTTTCTTTTTTTTTATAAAACCCCATCTCAATCTATAATGACAATAAGAATATTAAATTTGAAAAAAAAAACTATTTCACAGGATTGTCTCTACATAACAAATATCAATATACATGTACATATGAACCAGGCTTTGTACAATTCTGATTAGGACTACGGTAATTGTCTTTCTGTAATAAAATACACATTTATCTCAGTTTTATGGTCCATAAATCTTTAAAAAATATCATTCACCATGGTTACAAGGACGAAGAATATGTATAACAGTTCTGAGAAAGTCTGGCAGCTTGAAACTGTCATAAAAGTA
Organism: Ruditapes philippinarum; assembly: GCF_026571515.1. Taxonomy (NCBI): domain Eukaryota; kingdom Metazoa; phylum Mollusca; class Bivalvia; order Venerida; family Veneridae; genus Ruditapes; species Ruditapes philippinarum. The sequence continues at coordinate 176,939 of NW_026855730.1, read as the reverse complement.
AAGGAAATAGGAGCTAAATGAATGTCATTTGTGGCAGACGCGATATCTTAGGAAGATATCTGAGGAGAAATCATGTCAATTTATATCTTTAAATCTTAATAATAAGCTATCCTATCTTTTGCAGATATATGTTGATGACTGTTTTGACTTAAGGATATGGTTACGAGCAGATAGAAACACGTTAATGACCCCAGAGCTCCGGGAGTATTCGTTCGGAAATTTTTCAATGTATTTAATATTGGTGATTAGTTCTCTTACTTAATTATTAATAATCTGGAGTTAAAATTAAACAAGTACTTTCTATAAATTAAAATTTAATCAGGATGTACGCCTTAATTTGCTCAATTTTTATTTGCCTAGACAAAATTACTCAAAAGATCGTCTTTGTACCTCATCTATGGATTTCTAGCTTTTTGTCGTACGCGGTCAGTCATCCACAATTCATTCAAATTATTTCTCCTCTTCAATTGGATGAAATCTGGCAGCTATTGTTCTTGTCCTTTTACTAAATTTGATCAAATGTCAATAGTATATCTGGGTCAAAGAAGCTAAATATGTCAATTTGAAAGAGACCATTTAAAAATATTTCTCGCTTTCAGAGCTAATACATTTGGCATGTAACACGGTCGAGTAAGTTTCCATCTAGTTTGTTCCAATCTTAGTCAGCCATTTTTAAAACAACACCTACATTCATTATTGGCATTTGCAACTGTCATTGACGTCATCAATATGCGTCTGCAAAATAATTATTAATATTTTATCTATAAAAATATGACATGCTGTCTTTTCTACAGTACAAATGCCATTTCAACTGTCTGTCGTCTTATCTTCTGGTTTAATAAAAAAGAAACATAACTATTAAAAAACAATACATATTTGATAATTTCATTACACATTAGAAGTTTATTTCAACATTACAAAATGAAACGGTAAAGTTATTGACTTGCAATAGAGAAATACAGAATCCCTAAAAAAATCCACACAAGGCAAAATGAGCCTGTTCATAGACGGTACTGGAAAGTGCAAGTTACCATCCACGCCCAGTAAAAAATTGTTTAACATTTTAGACATTCGGTTGTTATGACTTTCATTTATATTTTTATCGGAGATATGACTCATTCTGATTGTTTGCTTATTATTGCTTATTTTGTTTCGAATATTCATTAAAAAATGTGTTTCATTGTCTGACGAAATACCAGAACCGACTTTTATTTTCGAAATATACCACTGAAATATATAAAAATGACAACGTGCAAGGATAACTAATTAGTCTGTCGCATAAGTTAAAAGTGTCAATATTTATATAACCAATTGGAAACAACATTCTTGTCTCATTTTCTTTGTAGATTATTGGTTTTAAATGTAACACTGAAAGCTTAGGAAGAACATTCAATTTCGTGACGTCATTGCGATAGAACTGTAATTCTTGTCTGACCTTTCTTTTCGTCAATACTGTTTTACGCCCTTTTCACCAGCTGTCTTTTTTGTGATTTTTGTTTATTTGCAAGTCGAATAAAGAGACAAGCATTTGAAACAAACCATGATTTTGGAAAGACTGTTATTTTTTGACAATTTAAGAAAACTATGTTCTCTTCGTAATCTTATAAAACAAACAAGTAAATCAAAAGAACGAGAGATAACACGTCAAACAGTATGGTTTGTAAACTGGTTTACTCAAGGATTTATCAATTTCGGTCTTTCAAGACCTTCATTAGGATACATTTCAATGAAACATGATTACTGAAATACTAAAAAAAGGAACAGAATGTGATTTATGTTTCTATAAAAAGACATATAAATGAGTTTAAATAATCTGAAAAACGTACATTTCTATCTGTTTCAGTATTATTTTGATGGAAATGGTATTGTCTAGGTATGGTGGCTGGTTTGGTACGCTTTTGATTGTCGCGTTATCGTTGGCGATAATACGACAAAACGCCTAACGGCGCGTTGTGGCACTGTCATTATGTCGCTAACGATACACGCCAAACGATTGTCGTGCGGCATGTTGTCGCGATTTACATTGTGGCCCGGTTCAAATCATATAAGCCAAGCGACAGGGCAACATTGTGACAAGGCGCCGCACGACAACACGCCGTTTGGCGTGCTTTGCTAAAGACAGGATAACAAGGCGACAGTGCGCTTTGTCATGTTGTCGCTAGCGACAAGACGAAAAGGCGATAACGATGTAGGTTAATGACAACGCAACGCGCAGTGTACCAAATTAGCCACCATATTAGGGGATATAAGTCGTTTCCCTCTAAAATGAGTGGCATTAATTAAAACTGATATAAGTATACGAAGTTCAAATAAATATGTGAAATACATTTTGCAAACCAACAGCGAAGTTTCTTTTATATTTGATTAATACGATATCAAAAGGGTGTTGTGATTATTAAAAATCCTGAAATAACTGTGAATTCCTGCGAAACAATTTAGCAAGTAGGAAAATAATATGCAAAAAAGTTTGAAATAATTCAAATTATCTGGTTTAAACGCCCAAGCCCGTTTTGTAATTAGATTTTTAAAACATAAAATTTTAGTCTATAGAACTTGAAGTTTTAAATATTTTATATCAATGCTATAAAATTCGTTACTATACACTACATTCCATGTCTTTTAGAATTAAATATATCAAATTGGTTTTTAGACTGTTTTATTACTTTCTTCTTTATTAAAAATAACAGTACACTTTAATACTTTTCAAAAAGAGATGCTTACCCACAGTCATTTTACTACTGGTGTAGCATTTTACCGTTTATAAACAGGGTAAGACTAAAAAGAAATAACTATTAGTGAAAATAGAATCCAAAAACAACGTACAAAACGACAAAATTGAAAATGTTGGCTGGGTTTGATTGAGCTAGTTCTTGGACGGTACTGGAAAGTGCAAGTTACCGTCTCCTCGCACTTGCTTGAGCCAAGATCATTTTAAATTTTATCGTTTTTGCGTTCTTTAGTCTGCGATAACATTGTCTTTTCTAGAAACTAAAGCCATACTTAAATTCATTTCTAGGGACTCACTGTCGTCAATTCAAATTTGCCAGAAATGTTTGAATGATGTGAAATTTTCACATTATGCATTGTGTGATTTTTTTGTTTGTTTAGAAATCCGTTTTCCAAATCTTGATGTTTCACAACAGAAGTGTCAAATATCTTTCTTGCCTAAAAACAATAATAAAAATGACGGTTTTTGCCAGAAAGAGATAAAATGGTACATGTATATAATCCGTAAGATGAAATAAATAACATCTTACCTTGACATTTCTCTTACATTTATCCTCGGGCAGAATATGTCTACTTCGTTACAATTTTCATTAGTCTGATATAAGACGGGGATATAATCTAATACCAGTCTACTACTCTTGACGTTCCACCACTAATTATAAACTTTATCAAGATTCTGTTTTTTTCTTGAAGTGACATTCAAAAAATAATGAATATCGTATAAAGTTATTTACCATTTGATATTTCCTTGCAATTTTTGGAATATTTATCATTGAAATATAATTTATATAGTTTCATGTACTCTTATTATGATTATAGTCTTTGCAAGTTTTGTTCTAAAATAATGCGGACACGGATGAGATATGAAATGTAATTCAAACTTTAGAAATTGTTCGTTTTCGTAAAATTGTTAACAAGTGTATTCATAAAATGATTTAACGAAACCTACCGGTATTTCGAGTGAAACAAAACAACAAATACTTGTGTACAAACTATTTTTATTCAACACAAACGGCACTTTTTACGTTTTCTAGCAAAGCTTTTATTTCAAATTAGTACAACGTTAACAAGTTATTTAAAAGACAGACAGACAGACAGACTTTTGCCAGTTGGAAAATACAAACCTTTGATGATAAGAGTATGTACATCTGATAGCTAGTCACGTTGTTAGATTTTTGACATGATTTTCGTGCGCCTCCGATATTTCCCAATCTTTCAGACTACTGTTCTTTTGTTACTAGCAATAACAATAGATCTGATTTGGACTTATCTCTCTATTTCGTATTTCCGTTTGATATGCTTAAGTCTGTGGCATAAGGGCAAAGAAAATATCCGGTATCGGAAAGCCAATTAAGAGTAATACTAGTATGTTATTTAGAGACAGTATAAGATTTGTTATCTTGTGACAGTAGGCTTCAATACATCTAATGGAAGAAAGAACGATAATATAAATTCTTAATCAGATTATATGTATTTGAAAATAACGAAAGAAAGACATTCTGAACAAAAGAAACGTTCGTATCTGGAGCAAATAAATTATCATGATCTAATTATGCCAAACTCTCCTGCGCATCGGTCGAATGTTCCTCTGCCGTTCACTTTCTCACGTTTGAAGAAACGGTAGTTCATCCAATTAATTGCTAAGGAAGCGTAAATATGCCACTACATACTAGATTTCTATAATTTAATTATCTTGCAAGTAAGCAAATTCAATTAGTTAGAAATTACATTATCTTACATTTTATTGCATAGAAGAAGTGACTTAGAACAATTAATTGAATTATTGTTGAATTATTGAAATAACAATTTTCACGTCTATGTTCTATTGCCATAGTGAACTCTTTATTTTGTACCTGGAGATGTGTACTGAAAAAGAGATAAAATCATTTTCATCACAGATTAAAACATTTGAAACAATGTTACTTATAAAATAGGGTCCCTTTTGTCGCAAAGCACGGTTTAGTCTTAATGTTGCAAGTTGAAGCAAAAGTATTTCAACAAAACAATAAAAGTAAAATAAACATATCCAATTATTTATTGTTTCATTTAAAATGAATTGAAAATTACATGAAGAAAAAGAAGAACTTTTATTTATTATATTATACTATTATTTCTATATAATAACATGGTTAACGAGGTTGGATGCTCTTAGATTATATGTTGATATCATTTTAGAATTTTGCTCTTTCTTAGAAAGGGGCGCTATCCACAAATGATACATAGTGCTAAATATGATACATTCACCAACATATAAATGCTTCATCGAAATACGAAAACGAAAATATAGAGCACATGATGGTCATCTGTACATAACAACGGCATAAGAAACAGAATGATTAGGAGTTTCCATCAATGGAACATTCTTAAAAGGTATCTATGACTAGGTTATCATTAAAATACTCAATATTATGCATATAACATAAAGCAGTTTGCTTGATCAAAAAGTTAAAGTGGTCTTAATTTATATTTTATCGAGTTACCGTTTTCATGTAATATTAAACAATTGGTAATATTTTTATTTTAACAGCTGAAATATTTTACCTTTCTGAACAGGAATATCATTATTTCTGTAATAGTTGAAACGATATAGCCAACTTGAAAAAGTCATTGAGTCAAAATCAAACCACTTACCACTCACGTCTGTGGGTTGAGTGTTAATCTTTTGAATCATGTCAATTGAAAAAAATAATACAAAAAGTTATGAGCGTTCATGTCCCTGTAAATATACAAGAAAAACATTGTACATTTCGCGAAAAAGGTTATGCATTGCAGAAAAAGGAAATATGCATACTATGTTTAAAAAAATTGTCAGCCTTATACAAAAACACAAGCCAATTAAAATCGTTCGAAGAATAATAAATCTTTAATGTCCTAAGACAGGCAATTAAAGAGCGCAATAATACCTCGCCTCCGCTTTATATGTGAATATTTACGACAAAAAAATAAGATTATGATGAAGTATTAGGCTGCAAACATTTTCATTAAATCAGCGCAATAATTCTTACACCGACGTACATGCAGTAACATAAGAGTTAGGAGCTTGATATTTTCTAGGATTGAAATATTATAAAGTCATACTTCGTGTTTCGACAATCGAGAGGCCCTGGATATAAGTCCTTTTAAAGACAATACTATTTTCATTGAGTGTAATATTTATCTTTCATGGTTTCATTTAGTTTGTCCGACGTTTACACATTCGGTTGTAAATAGGTATATGACAAGGTGGTACTATAACCCCTTGAATACATTAGAGGGCTTAACTTCTGCATTTTTATGTCAGTTGCTAGAAAACTTTAATCACAGTCTGATATCTGGAACTGGATTTTAACATGTGCTGGGAGCCATATGAAGAAATATCGTTAATGCCATTATAAGGACAAGATTTAAAGTATGAGTATACTTTATTAACATGTATGATGTGTCACTAAATTATCAATATTGTTATGACCAAAAATTAGGATTCGAACTTAAGCTTTAATACATTTCATAAAGCAAATTTACCAACATTTATCGATTCTCTTAACAACATGCACGAATCGGAAAACAAGCAAAATACATACAAATTTATGTGTAGCCCTTTCCGTGATGGCGTTTTATCAATATGATCAGTTCATGTCATGTTGTATATTTAATAAACATAACTTTTGCCAAATGTTGTACATATGATTTCTAGCTTTATAATGTATGTTTAATAGAAAAAAAACCCAGTCGAAATCGACTTTAACAAAATACTATTATTTTCATTATTTTACTGCTACCTAAAATGTATGTTCTCTTTTGTTTAAGGCTTAAACATTGCCTTTATATTCTTTGTCCTTAAGCAGATCTATTTGTACCACAAGAAGTGTCTTATTTTAGAAATCATTTTGTATAAATAAAGTGAATAAAGAATAATTGTTATCTTGTTACAGTGGCACTCTACCTAAAAGGTCATTCTCACGGTTAGTACTTTTTACTAGACACTATTTGTACATTGTAGTTTAGCATGCTTTTCATGACTTTTTGTGCATAACACGTTCTCTTCTCTCCTTGACACTGAACAGACAAGACGTTCCTTTTCACTTGGAGTGGAAGACTTCAACTACAGTTGATCTATCAGGTAAGCTATTCATAATTATTATTTAATTGGTCCCAACTGTAATAATCTAAATAAACATAGTCATATGATTAAAGATAATAATTTCTGACGTGTTAAAAAAACGATGCAAAACGCACTTTCTTATAAAACGAGAAATAAAAGATATGTAAACACATATGGAACAAAACAGTCATTTGGGAACTTGATATTATTTGTCAAATGATGATTTCCTGCATAAGCGATATTCTGGGTGCCACGGGAACATTATAGAGTGATGGTGTATTGTTAAACATTATTTATATCATCTTTTATATGGCAAGAATTTATTTATATGTGTTACTTCAACGTCAAATGAAATAAGACAGGAACATTTATAACGTCAGTAGCCGTTTCCCTATTTTGTAAATGAATTGAGACAGCGCATTATTTTTCTTCCATTATCCCCCGAAACCCGATAAACAAATATTTGTATCTTGTAACGATGCAACATGAGAATGATTGATTGAATGATATAGTTATGTTATATAGGATAAAACGGTGCAATTTTATATATCATATAAGGCATTTTAAACTCGCTACTTTTGGGTAAAACTTTTTTCATATTTACAGCAATTATGTATGATCTATTTTGAATTTTATATTACGTATTTTGGACACTGTATTAAGGTTCCTTTATACTGTATCATTTTAATTCAATCTTTAACTACGAATCTTTTTAAATCATCTTAATACTCTCTATAAAGGCATAACGACACACTCGCTGTTTTATTGGTATTTGGCGAAACAATTTTACTTCAAACCTAATGAAAACACCTGAATGTTTATATAACTTACTGGGAATAAAAGTCACCAAAAGCGATTGCCTCTGAACGTTCGTAATCAGTCTGACAGCTATTTTGTCGCAGTCTACTACACAGCTTATGTTCAGATCACAGTTGATGAAGAGTTATTTGAACATAAAAGGTTTTTAATTTCGAAGATAATTCTATATCTTATTTTTAGGTTTTTTATATAAGTTCTTGTCGTTTTGATTAAGTAGTGATACAACATTCTTTGCCGAAGCCCACAAAATCCCGTTTGATGACCGAATCATCTCTGTCAGTATAAGGTAAGAAGTTTTATTATAATTACGTAACTATTAACCATCTCAATAACTTTCCAGCGACCCAGTCATTTATATTTTATGCACATTTTTTTATTGAAATAGTACATTTCATGGCGGTTTATGTCATAACATTAACTAAAGTTATTTGTATTATAAAACTGCATAGTATTCTACTTGACACAGAAATTTTCTTATACAAATTTAAACAAAAATCACATATTTATGAAGGCATAAATTTAACAGTAGCCTATGGTCTTTTAAAAATTTCATGTTTAGTTCGGATGAGATAGCCGCTTATGAACAATGCAAGCTTATGAATTGAGTTATCTTTATTGTTTTAGTTATGGACAAAATAACATTAAAATTAATCACTTCGATATTTTTGGATACGAGATTATAACTGGAACCTGCTTGATAATTCTGAATACAATGAACGACCTAAAACAATAAAATGATATACAAATTTGGAAATGCACGATAGCATGTACAAACATTTCTAAATAACCTTAATCAAAAGTAAAACTAGTTCGTTATATCTCTATTGCAGGACACAATGTGTTTAAATCTAACGTATTAATTTGTCTCATACAGCGAAGGATTTAAGCTAATCCTTGTCTATCCTAGACATATCACGAACATTTCTCATCTCAACATAATCCCTGGGATTTTCAGAGAACTGCCTACAACTTCAATTCATATACATTACGTTAATGACATACGTTGCATATTAACACAATCAATTGTTTCCTTCATTAATATGTTGCTTAAACTTGTATCACTATTTAGGTCTCGTTTCTTGTCAAACCTAACGATTGGTTTCATTCTTTTTTTTCAATCGACCATTTCTTTGACGCAATTTTTCAATTATTAAAACATGTTTGCTATTTCTGAATTTATCAATGTTCTTTCTCTACGATACAATCAATTCATACCCAGTCTTCTTTCCAAATATATCTTTGTTACTTCATTCATGTGTGAGGGAAACGTTATGTTTTGATAATCATGCACATTTAGCTAATAAACTCACTGTAACTTTCTGAAAACAACGAATATATACTTGATTTAATTGAATTATTTTAAAGGCCAGATATCAGAAATGTACAATGTATTTTTGGAATGGTCAGAAAGTACAATACTGTTTGTTATTAATCAAAACTTCCTGCATTTATTTCTGTTCAAAATTTATGTATGCATTCATTGATGTGAAACAGTGACACCGTACACACCAAACAACTATCAAACAGCTAGAATATGCAAGATTTATTAATTTTGTAATTTATATAAACGAACAGTTTTTCCAGACTCGTAATGTATCATAGAAACAATCTGATGTACTCATCAGTCTTCTACAAACAATATTTCTTTAAAACTGATTACCTAGCGTTATAAAAATTGTCAAGCCGTATATCTTTTTAACACAACATAGGATAAAACTCAATTAAATCTGCATCCAAGGTCACATTTTTACTTTCATTGCCCTAGAACAAAGACGAGACTTAAGGCTATCTAAACAAGATTTTGTTAAGATATTTTGAAAACCCTATATCAAAATTCTTAATTAAGCGTCTAGATCTTATCATTGTCGAGCTTTATCTCTCCATACCTTAAAATAGAAAACACTTTGCTTTAATCTGCATCCAAGGGCACAATATGTCTAGCTCATTTTAAATTCAATGATTATAGAACAAAGAAAAGATTATATACTTTCTTCTTGTCTTTTATTAACATTTCACAAACAATGAAATCGTCATTTCTTTGCTCGTATTTCTGCCGTTTAGATTATACCTCGATCAACTTGAACTTTTCAATACCATCCATGAACAGAATATCAAACCGAGGCAGCAACATTTACAATTTTGTCGCTTTTGGCGTTCTTTCGGGATTCTTTTAAAGAAAATACTTTTTCATATTTTACTATTTGCATAGAATTTATTACTCGATGCTTTAAAAAGTTTTTATCAACAACTCATACCTTCTTATGTAAAAAAGAATTGTCTTAAAATCTTAGTACATCATTTCCTAGTCTAATTTTCTTGAAATATTTTAGCTTATCTGACGGCATGCAACTTTAAACAACATGAGAAAATGTTCAAGGTCGTTGAAGAACGAAATGGAAGCAAAAAGTGAAAATATGTTTAATTACAAGACTTGGTTTACAAGAAACACATTTGTTAACATTTTTTTATCTTTAAAATTTCATGAAACTTTTAAACTTGTTAAAACATTGTGTAATTTTGAGAAAATCTGTGTTACTTTTCCGTTAATAAAATAAATTCTTTAACGTTACAGACTTCCACGGACAAAAAGTAAATTATATCCTAAAGGATTTAGCTTTAAGCCGTTTAATTAAATGCATCATTGCTGAAGATTATGTTTTGAAAATGAGACGGACTGGATAAAAGGCAGTGCGTGGGAATGAAATTCACATTTTTCTTTCTTAAGTTTGAATTCATATGAAAGGAACAAATTTTATTTATTTTGAAGACGGGGAATAATGGAAATAACAAAAGAAATAAAATAATCATTTTAAACCTTGTGGTAGTGTTTCTTGTTTTTTTATTGATTTATTTGTTGTTTGTATAGTTTTCTTTCTAAGAAAGCCGGAACTTCTCGTTTCTGAATTCTAAATTCTGATACAAACTTTGTTTCTGTTTACAGTGATTTTCAATCGCTTATTTATTATGTCACATTTTTGTTATGACTTATTGTGGCTTTGGACGCCCTTGTGTCCTCTAACAGTTTTGGTTCGGTGCCTTCATGGTGCCCTGCTATTGTGGCTGGGTTATGTCGGGGACTGCGTCCTGTGAACGCTGCCTTTGCCTTGTTGACCTTTGTTCTCATTTTGTTCGATATGGGATTGAAACATTATCAGTATCACTGAAAATCGCAGGAGTGCTTTGTTCATGACATTTCAAGTAGCGTTTGATGGCAAATGGCATTTATTCGTTTTGCCCAACCAAATTATATTGAAACATACAAAATTTAATGTTTAGTACTAAAATTAGACCAACAAGCACTCGATTAGGCAATCATTGGCTCAAGTAAGATTACTGCCGTGGACTTAAAGAGACCGTTTATCAGAATTCAATTAGGTCAGATCCAATAAGACTGGAACGTTCATAACATTTTTAGCACTAACTTTGTTTTTCAAATCAATTCATACCGCATTTACTTTTTTGTTATCAATAATTTATTTATTTAGTTATATAGTTAGTCTTTGATATTGTCGAGTAGAACCGTAGTTGTGGACTAAAATTAGACATGTACACGAATAAAACCGTTGCAGTCGACTGAATTCAAACCATTCTGCTAATCTTACAGGGTCGCAGAAAAAGATTAGACTTATATATCCATACAAGCACAATAATATGCTCTGTTAATGTGTTTACTTAGTTCCCTAAAAGCGTTTGTAATGATTGAGTTCAAATTCTGCCAGGATTTATGCGTCCTTTTATGTGTAGAAGCTAACCAGCTAGGTTATGGAACGTCGATTGTTCTACTAAGAAGTGGTCGCTAGAACCAGAAATAATGCATGGACGAAAACACTTTCTTCCAACAAACATGCCGGGCATCTGCCATAAGAAATACCCGATATTGACCAAACAAATAACACAAAACTAAGTGTTAAGTAAGATAAAATAAGTCATTGCACAGTCAACTGAAATAAATTACGAATAATTTAATAATTTATTTGGGTAGGATGATGGACATAAATGAGAGTTAAAACAATAATACTGAGCGACACACACCGTCTGTTATAGATCACACAATCCTGTTATGGATATGTTAATCATATTAGAGATGATTAAAGGAAACTATTAACGACCGTAATTACGTTACAGCATTATACGATAACATAAGAAAATAAAGAAAATCGCCTTGTCCAATTAAATTGTGTTACTTATTTATTGATCAATACTGAGTTCCAAACAAAAACTATTCGAATATTAGTATTATACCATTGTAAGTTGATTTTGTTTCCACAATTATGTTGTTCTTATCATTAATCTGTATACATGGTTGCGACAAATTTATTTAACTTTTTATTTTTAATTAAACAAGGGAACGATGCAGTGATATTAATTTGTTATTGTTTGAGTCTTTTTACGGAGCACCGTCACATTTTAGGTCATATTGCACCGAACAAGGGAAGATGATTTTCGATAAGCTAGGGTATTAAGTGAAGCAACTGTAGGAGCCAAAATGACCTCATCTACTGGAGCTAAGAGATGCATATACTCTAGTAATACAAAGCCATTTAGAGGATGCTTGCGATCACGCAAGGAAACGCTGGCTGCAATTTTGATGCCTCAACCTGTAAAGGCAACCCATCCGCCACAAGGCGTACATCAATTTTTAACAATGTGAATATTACTTTCTTTCTTTATGACATTTTTTATGAAATGCATACGTTTAGGTCCTGCACATCGACCGAATGTTTCACTATTGTTCACTTTCTTACGTTAGTGTATTTTCTAGGCTGCGAAGGAAGCGTTACGTTTGGAGTATTCAGAATGATGAGTACACCTATTTGAGGAGCAAAACACTTGACAAAGGTTTCCATATGATGATTTCAAGACATTCATAATGTCTGATTAGGGACAAGAACATCGTTAAGGAGCGATGGCTAACTGTATTGTAGAGAAGCTAATTATATATCATTTTGTTAAGAAAAATAGTGCTAAATCACATAAATATGTAATATAATATTTAGCGGTGCATTTTGATAGTTTTTTAAAAGATGTATTGTAATGATATATTTTTATACTTTTCACATCTGTGCTGTTGTTGTTGTTTTGTTCTGTTTCTTTTCTTTAGTAAAATTGATATCATTTTACTGTAACCTTAGTCCAATGTTTAATAATTTAGGTATTGATATTGTCAGTGAACTTAACGAAATTGTTTATTGACTACTCATCAACAAGCTATGTATGCTACTATCTTTTCCATGCTGTAAAATGAAGATATTTTCAAAGCTTCTGAGATCAAAAACAATACACTCAGTTTGATTTAATTAAATATATCATTTAACATGAAATTCAATAAAGATTCATACAAAAAAGCTAGCTTATAGATTTATTAAATGACATATGAGAACAATCGGGAAATACAATAAGTAGTTAATCAACAGTTGATTTATGGCGTTCTTTGGTAAAGCATTTAGATTAGTATTCTTTGATGTAAGAGATAAGATACTCCTGTACAAATCAAACAGCATGAATATGCATTATTAAGTTGAAATTTCAATAAAATGAACATTTTTACAGAATTGTAATGCATATAAGGAACATTCCGGTAAACATTTATGCTTTCTGCAAACAATGTTTCTTTCATGTTTGTATTTCAATAGTCGCCAAGCATTTAGAAGTCAAAAGTGTTAATATATATATATATATATATATATATATATATATATATATATATATATATATATATTAGAATAAGCTTGTAGACATGGTGATACAATTAAATGCACACCGTTGCTCAAATGGTTCTTAATCGATGTCCTAAATGGATCTAAAATCTTACAACATAATAACCACTAAAAGCCTATACGTTCTACGATAGTCGAAACAATTATACTATTTGTTCACCATGTTTGGCATTACTTTGACAATCAAGGTTATTACATTTTGAACCAAAATATATATACCGACTTGGAAATGGAATATTTTATGTATCACTTTAATTAGATTAATGCATTACACAAAATGATTACGAACTTTTGGTCTAAAATTGTCATTGTTTGGCTCAATATCGCTAACACTTGTGTCTTCTCATTTTTGGCTTGGTGTCCTACTGGGCTATTTAGTACCTGTGTTACTGGGTAATAAACGGAAAGCGAAATCGCTATTATATATAATCTTTAAATGACTTATTCACTTCAAGATTGTAGGAAAGGAATAGTTATTATAAAGGAATACAAGCTGCTGATACTGTGTTTTGCAGATAAAGAAACAGTATAGATTCGGGTAGAACGTATTCGTATATTCATACAAATCGAGACGACTATTTACTATTATTATAAACCTATAAATTTTCTCCCTAAGATACACGCAAATATTAAAGCGCAAATACGCTTCAACGGATAGAAATTTCCGTATTATGTTAGTGACAAATACGGTACCATATAAGGAAGTGGCGGACTATTTTTGACGTTGGTTCCGATCTTAGCTTTGTATAACGTTGCATTTGGAAACGGGAACCAAAATTATTAAAGGCGAGGCCGATTTGCAAGAATTACGTATTCATCCATCAGTCATGAATTTATTTCTTGACAACTACATTTCATTTTCTGAATAAAACGAAAAGGTATATAATAAAAGGAAAATTATGGTGTAGTAGCTTTCTGAGACTATGTATTTTTCTACTCGCAACGTTGGAAAATTGATATCTTGCTCGACCTTCGGTCTCGCGAGATATCAATTTTCCTCCGCTGCTCGTAGAAAAATACAAAGCCTCAGAAAGCTACAACAACATAATATTCCGTATTTATAGTCAGTTTCGAATATGATATATCTAATTAAGACTCTGTGTATCTGATTTACCTTTTAGAACCATGTATTGAAGTCTTCAGCGTATTGAGAAAGAATTTATAAGCTTTCTGGGAATAAAATATCCGATATCAGGTGACCAATTAAGAGAAACGCTATTAGAAACAGCTCACAAGTACAATGAAATTAAAGATTTGCGCATTTCCTTGTTGATCTTGTTTATCATTATATTTTTTTTGCGATCCACGCGCTATATAATTTTATTAAATTTAGAATGGCTCCACAACATAAAAAATGACTTTGATAAAAATGTAACGTTTTATATCGACGTTTTTTAATGTATTACATCATAACCTGGTGCAGCTCCTCTTCTTGACTTTGCAAACAGTCATCTAAGGTAACATTAAAAGGATTTTATAAAATATTTCTGTTGCATAAGTTTGTTTAATACATCCATTAAATACTAAGTTTCTTTCTGGCATAGCTTTTACGAGCATGCACTCTTGTCTCAATTCAATTTTCTCTATTTACAAATGCATGGCATATATTTGTCTTGTAATTAGAACTTTGAAGTTAGAACAATAACATTTCGTTTAGAATACTATACGTTAATGTTGATAAAAATCTGGAAACAAAGTGATCCCTTGGAAGCATTAATCACAACACGATTACATGAAAATTGTAGACTCGGTTTGATTGAGTCTGTACATGCCCACATGTTAATCTAAATTATCTGGGAAAAGTGATCCCTCAAAAGCATAAGAATCAGAAAAATTATATAAAAATTGCACACTCGGTTTGATTGGGTCTGTACATGAGTAAAGATGGGAAAGTGCAACATCCCTCACGTCCTCTAGCACCAGCTTTAGTGACACTCAATCTTCAACAAAGAATAAATATTATGAATTACGATAATTATGTCATCATGCAAATTGATACAAATTGTATTCAGACCTATTATTTAGGCATCAGTAAATCCTCATTGGCATTTTATTTAATGCCAACATTTTAAATAAATTCTAAAAAATCTTATTAATAAATAAAATGTTCGGTATATATATTTTGTAGTCTCATTCAATACAACTTTTTTATGGTAATACCATATTCTTTCGGTAGAAAATAATAATCAGTGTGAACTTTATTTTACAAATGCTCTTTTTTAACTTCTGCAAGGGCCAAGATTTCCAGACATCCGTAATTGATCGTGGTTTTGGCGAGAAAATATCAACGTCGTATCCTTAGAAAATCTGGAAAGGTCAGACAAAATCTGATTTATACTCGAACGTAACATTAGTACTGCTTAACTAAATCAAAAAATTTTGACAATCAGCTGTAAAAACAACCAGTCTGATATTTTTTTAAAATAATTTTAATCCTTATGAATGAAACGCTTTCATCTATATAAAGGGTGATATGTAAATATTTCCATAATTGCTAAGGACATTGAGCTGCCTAATAAATTCTACGTTTATGTGCAACGTTGACGTTTACGTAATCTCCTAAAGTGTCAACTAATGGTTCAGGTAATGACAAGCCTTACCTTAACGGTAATTGACAACCTAAACCCTTCCATGCCTTACGTCAATACCACGTCGTATATTTCATTTGTGCTTGAATTGCGTTACCTAATCAAAGTCCGACATTATTGTTTATTTGAAATTTATATATTAAATGATACTTGTGTATATTCAAGAGTATTTGTATGATTTTGTTACAATATCAATATCTATGCAATGATATATTTCAGACATAATCTAATTATCTAAAACATGAACATTTGCGTGAACTAAGTCATTGTAGATGATATATGATAGATAAACTCTAATTCTGCCGTTTGTCTCTAAACATAAAAGGGATATAAAATAACGTAATGACGGAGAATTCTTGTAAACTTTAATTGATAAAGCACGTTTACAATGAGAGAGGTTTGGTATTAAATTATTGGGACTACGTTTTTGTCATTGAAATAAGTTGATGGAATAAAACCGTTTGGCAGTAACCCAAAACTACGAAATAACAGCGCACACATGCAATCTGGAATGCAGAAGAACTGTTAGTGAAATCAACAATATGGCTAACATTTTTGCTTTGTCATAAAGATACAAAACAAAACGGTAATTAATATATAGCACCTTATTGAAAACACAATAACCAACACGAACACCAAATAAGTCTGGCGCATGAAAGTAAAGTGTCAACATATACATTGCCCGTAGAAACATTCTTTGCTCAATTTCGTAATAAATAATTGGTTTGAAATATGACACTGAATACAAATTGAGTGTTTGGCATTTGAATATTGCTTGTTTGATGACATCTAAAGTAAATCATGAACTATTGTAACTTGATATTGTTTTTTTTTTAAAGAACTTTTCAATCGTAAGCGTTCGCCTTTTTCTTATGGTCATGTTTCTATTTGAGTCCAGTGTATAAATAAAGCGACGAAAGACATATACAAGATCGTTTCGTTTCGATATTTTTATGTATTATATGGTAAGATTATCGCTTTACAATTGCCAACAATATTCTCATTTCAATTTGTTAACCCCGCATTTTGGAAGTAGTATGTACGTGGTTAGTTAACCGATTCACGCATTTGATATACATGTATTTGTCAATAAAATAAGCGGACCGTAGCTTCTACATTTTGACAAAACAGTCTATCAAACTTGCCACTAAAAAGTACTACCATCCTAAAGTGTCACACAGTCCTCTGCTTTTAAATGTCTTTTGATTTTTTGTAACATTAAAAAGCAATAAAATTAAAGAAACAATATGGCAATTTTAATGAAAAAATGGGAACATGGAAAGGACCGCGGAATGTATTAACATACGAACTTTTTTGCATCTTTTGACCTCTTTTTGGTAATTTGATTGAAATTTAAGGAAATTTAATCTGGAGGAAAGGTGCTTTAAATGAAACTAATATAATATACGTTGATTTCAGATCCATTCATTAAACCAAAGGACATCGATTTAGAACAATTTGAACAACGGTGTATTAAACTGGTATCACTGTGTGTCGAAGCTTATTCTCTTCTATATCAATTTTGTCGTCTAAGTCCTTGGTGCCTTTAGACATAAAAACATTAAAGAAATATTGTTTGCAAAGGGTAAAATTGCACACCAGATTGTCTCTTAGATACATTACGACTCTGTAAACACTGTTCATTTTATGAAAGTTTCAAATTAATTATGCATATTCATGTTGTTTGATTTGTGCGAGGCGAATTCTTCTCTTACATCAAATAATGGAAATCTAAATTGTGTACAAAAACTAATGCACGAAGACTGTTGATTAACTACACATTGTACTTCCCGACTGTTTTCACATTACGTTAAAATCTTTGAGCTTGTTTTTTTATGAATCTTTGTTCCGATGAAATGATCGAAAATAATTCATTGAAAAAAAGTGTATTGTCATTAATTCAAGAGACCAACATGGCAATATGTATATTTAAAAGCATGTAAATTAAATTAGCAACTGACAAAACTATATAATAACTGAATATTGTATTATGTTTTAAATTAGTTGACTCGCTGATAAACACGTTAAGTTTACTAGCAGTAGTAAAGTAACAATGGTAAATTACATAAAGAAAGGTACCTATAAAATAATATCAACAAGGAACATAAAATAAATGAAACATGTCGTAAAGTGTGCAAATCGAGTGTTGGTTTAATATTTTATTCGATATAATTATATATGTTATACATGATGAAAACAATACATTTTGGGATAAGGCAGAAAGCTATAAAAGCTTCCAAGTGTCCTCTCACATGCGGCGTGTTTGAAGAAGAGGTCTACAGACAACATTTAATCCTTCTGCAATACATTATTTAAAGAACTATCAAACTGCACCATTATATCTAAAATTACATAATTATGTGGTTCAAGCAGTATGTTCCTTAACAAAAATATAACATTGGATCATCATGTTTCTAGGACAACAAAAGGAAAATAATATGCCATCTCAATTTATTGACAACAAGAGTAACAGAACAGCTAAGGATGTGATAAATGTTCCCATTTCATTTGATCTGACGTAAAAGATTCATGGCAAGCTTCTGTAGTAATGCATTCTGAAATATCGAATAAGCTGACTTTTATTAAGGAATATGATATGTGTCCTTGCTATAAAAATAGATGATGTAAATAATGTTTACCAATAGGCTATCACTCTTAAATGATGTTATTGTCCCCATGGTGTATGTCTTGAAAACATCATTAGAAAAAAATATCTGACGCTTCTAGTTCTATCCAGATGTGCACATTTTCGAGTGAATCGTTTGAGTACTGCAAACATTTGCATAATCTTGTTAGAAGATATATTTATATAATCTTATAATTTAACTTATTCTTACAATATCATATAACCGTTTTAAATGCTATAAATATTTTGATCTTTGTAAACGAATAATAGTATATAATATTCTTTTTTTAAAAAGCCTGTTGTGTATATTTTTCTATAACTTATTTGTTGACAAACTTAGCACACTATATTGCTTTACACGTCAAATTTAAATATAACAATCTTCTAATAGTACTGGTTAATTTGCCTGTACATGTATATAAATCTTTAAGTACGAATGGTTATAATGGTCGTGATGCACACATTCTAATAATTTGGATATAGGTAACAAAACAAAACAACAAATAGCAAAGATGGTGTTTGCCTGCATTTTATTGTTACTATTTAAAGGGACTTTACTGGATTTTTTTGACATGAGAGGATTAGAATTGTTTTTCCAAGATTTAGGTACCATTTGATGTAAGTCTGGACCAATAATTGTGCAAATTTTCAGATTATTCTTTTACCCCCTTCTTTTCTCCAAACTTAACAATTTCATAGTGCAATATCACCATCACATGAAAGTCTTTTTAAGACCTTTTTCTCAATGCGGGCTAGGTTTCGCACAAAAGTCGATATTTTTAATGTAATTCTGGGTATATTTCTTTATTAATTATCATTTGCAGATTTGTTTTTGCAATTTCAAGACCTTCACTTGATCTATAAGAAATTCAAATATTATGTTTTTAAAACCTTTTGACCTCATTGGGGCTCCTTTAATACATGCCTGTATGTGATTTTTTTATATATTGGAAGGCGTCATTGAAATATTACAAGATAACGATCCATAACATCTTAATTATTTAATATCCACCTTCGTTCTAGACAAATATTACACAGTAAATTTCAGTTTGTTATGAATTTAATGCAGACAGCTAACACGGTTTAATATTAAACAATGTTTAATATTTACCTTAACAACAAAATCCCAAGAAACAAGTTTTTGTGTCTTGAGAATTACTTTAATTTGCGTTATTCAGGAATAAAAAGTAGTTCTCAGTTACTAAATATTTAAGATAAAAATATCCCTATGTATCTATCGTTACAAAACACATATTTAAAGTCAAAATATAAGCAAAAAGTTAAGGATGACTGTTTTAATCAAATGGCAACAGTATATAGAGATTGTCCCTCAATCATTGTTGCTGTAACAATATAAGTCGACGGTTATAAAGCTAACAGCCTTTTATACATACGGCCATATCAGCCGTCAAATGTTTTCATTATAACGAATTCATATCACTGCATAATTCGTTTATTTGATTGAAATAAAGTTATTCTTTGCAGTAATCGAAACAATAGATGATAAAAACGTTGACTGTCCAATGAAATTGTTCAAGGTAACAATATCATAATTTGCCTTTTTCTTCCACAAAAGTTGAATTGTAAAACCTATAGAAAGAAGGGGGTCCCTCAAGAGCAATTACCAAAAAGTGTTGAAATCCACGGACTCGGTACCATAGAGCATGTTTATGTTAGATTATGTAAATGTGAAACATTTATCATGCCACCAAGGCACCTAAGTAGAACCGGCGACGTTCTGACAACAACTTGGATATCTCCCTCTTACATTTAATGAACAATTGCAGATGTTGGGTTGACTATTTCAGTAAGGTATACCACATGATTTGTTAATTTTTGTAAATTGATATTATGACGCTGGTTTACTGAGTTAATTTATTTCGATTCAAATTTGAACGTGTATCATTCAATATAACACTTCAATTAAAACACTATTTTAAATTACACGTAATACTGATTCCAATATAAATTACAAAGTGTAAATGATTAAATCTCCAGGACAGTGACCCGACAAAAATGCTAACGAGTACTAAGAAAAACACCTCCAGAGATCCGGAAGCATTAGCTCAGGGATTATTTTATTACCTTTATGAAGCGATTGGTGCTATAAAAATATAGAGGTTTTTAATACATTTTGCATTTGAAGCCATTTCTGTTTAATTTTCTGTATTATTTTTACAAAATTAAAGTTGAATTTAATTTTTCATTATATTAATTCTTTTAGTTTTATTCAAACTCTCTCAATCACTATGGACACTTAAAAAATGTCTCATATTAAGGATGACCTAATTTCATGTGTTTTTTTCAGACCTCGGATTACAAAATGTAATATACCGATTATAGAAACAGCTCTCGGCATTGCTTTAAAAAAAAAAAACAAACAAAAAAAACAACAAAAAACAATGTGCAAAAGGGGTGATATATGCCTTAAACTTAGATAAATTACCCTTAAATAAAAATAATACCCTGCTTGTTGTTCACATGGATATGTTTGCTTTGAAACAGAGATTATATAAAGGCAATTTATGAGTCTGGTACAAAAAAGAGAGCATATGATGAGATAGCGGGAAAATAATTATATCTTAAAATGACAAAGTGTGTCTTCATCGATTAATAATAATGGCTATTGGCGGCACCTTTTTTCCACATTGTTTATTGGTTGAAAATTTTTTAGATTTTAAACAAATTTATTTAACCCGGACAGAAAAACCACAAACCTAACCCGCTGTCGACTAGGATAATGATAAATGATATGAATAACATATGCCTTAAAGAGATGATAGTTTTTATTTAAAAACTGAGAAAAAAATCCGTAGAAGAGTGGTTAAGGTTGTTGAATTCAAACGACTTGCCCTTGGATACTTTGGGTTTGATTCTCCTTCAGGAATTCGCATTTGTTTGCGAGGAAGCTATCAAGCCAACATGGAGGTTCTAGTCAGTACCCGTACGGGCCTGATATAGTGTCACCTGTTGTCTTCTCCATCCGTAAAACTGAAAGTCGCCAAAATGTCTATAGCGTGGTAGTGCAACGTCAACATGGTCAAATTTAACATAATTAATAATTCAATAACTATGTTGATTGATAAAATATAATTAACCAATAAAAAACTTTTAAAACTTTTTCAGAACATATTTCCTAGTTATTATCAGAGTAAGTCTGCATTCAGTATTTTGCCTAGAATCAATTTCCTAATCCCGCTGTTTAATGTAGTAGATAACGTTTAAGAGTTAATTTGTACTTAAGGGAAAATAGTCAAGACTTTTGTCTATTAAATATCTTATAACTCCCGAAAACATGTAATTTAAGGAATTACGCATTGAGGTATGATGTTTCATGACAGAAACAATGCGGATGTAATACACTTTCAGAAAAAATGGGACATTTTCAGAAATCTGTACAAATGTAAACATGTACCGAGATATTTTATTTTAAGAGCAGTATTATAGGTATAAGAACAGTTATAATATTAAGAGCAGAAGATATGCAGCAATTTTATATTGTTGTTTTACAATAATGTAAATTGTAATGTACCTTAAAACCATTTAAAAAAGCAACAACAAAAAACACCCAAAAAAACAAACAACAACAACAACAAAAAATATGACTTATGATTGTTCAATACATTTGCAACGTTGTTTTTTGTTTGCACTAACTGATTCTTTCTGATATCAAACATCATATATTTATTTAAATATTTGAGCATTATATTTCTTCGTTCTTTAGTGTTATTATTTCTGTCTGTCTTTGGGGATCATTTATTCCATTTTAAATAAAGTGCTCAATATGCTAGAGGGTGTAAGAGCTGTTGAATTTTCAATGCCTTAATATTGATAACATTTTGCGACAGTTGCGCCAGAGAGTAGAACTATTTACCGAATTACGTCAAAAATTAAAAAAGTACGTAACCACCACAAAGATTATGCCTCAGAAATTCTATTTCTTAAGAAAGGACAAATATGAATTTAATAATGTTTAATAATGGTTTCAGAGAATGTAAAATGCTTGTTTCCGGAAAAAGTAGTAAAAGATGTGAACTTATTTTTGTCATAAAAGTAGCAAATGTAAACAAAGTAGTATTTTTACTTCTGTACACAATACTAATTGACCATAACTGTACTTATTGCCAAAGTGCAACAGATGAGCAAGATGGTTCAAGTAACTAGCAAATAGGTAACTTATTGGATACTTTTAAAGTACACCAAACTTTAAAGCTTTTGAGAAATTAAAATAAAAGCATTTCCCGAGTCATAATGGGCCTTTAAATATGCAAATCGAAATATAATTACACAAATACATATTTCAGAGTTGTATGTTTTCAAAATAGACTATAGTAAAGATTAATGTCATTAAGAAACTTGTTCCAAATTATGATAAATAAATCGTCAGAACCATTGTATATTATAAACAAGTTGTAACTATAAACTTTCTAATCAAAGATAATTACGCCTCACCCCAGGATCGAACCAAAAATCTTTGGATAACTTATCCGATGTTCTCTCTTTTACCTTAGCGAGGGGCTTGTATACATTGATGTAAGAAATCATTTTTCCTTTAAAGACTCATTATGCCTCAGAATTGCTTTTGATTTTTAGTTTTCAAAAGCTATTTCTTTTTGGTGGTGTCCTGTTCTAGTTTTGATTGACTTATTACCTGAACAATCATTTCCTTCTGTTGCTTTAAGAAATTAGTACAATTTTAGTTATATTTATTTAGTATTTTGTATGGAAGTCAAAATACTGCCTTGTTTACATTTCGTTACTGTTATAACAAATACAAATGTAATTTTTTTTATATTCAGCATATCATTCTACAGGGCTGCGATGAACATTAAAATGGTCTTAAACCATTATTAAAACGTTATAAAACTCAAGTTGACCCTTTTTATTGATAGACCAAATAATATGTTTCTGAGGCAAATTGTGCCTTTAAGTTTAAATGATACAGCATTATGTCTCTATCATACTTTATGCCTGTAAAATTCATATAAAAGACCTACAAATTAGAAACTAATTACAACTCGCCTTGTAGTTGAAAGCATAAGTTTTGTAAACAATTTGAAGAAATTAGCTTGAATTATCAGCGCATATTTTGTTCTCTTTCTAAAAGATGCCATTTTTGAACACAAACATTTGTTTGCTTTTATACATGAATCGGATATGAATGTATGATAAGTTAAAGTTATCACTACATTTTATCGCATAAAAATTCCTAGAGATAGTAAGGAAACCATAAGTCGTTCATTTTAACAAATAATAAACACAGTACTCATTATGTTTGGAACTCTAGATTATAAAATAACATCGGTTAAATAAGGTTTAAAATAAGTCATTAATTGTCAGGAATGGACAGATATTCGCTTTTATCCTGTCTTGTCTGAGACAAATGGAAATCCTCACGAAGGAGACATATTTCACCATTGGATAAAGATTAATGTAAGATGTTATTTATTTCGGCTTTGAGTGATATAATGACAGACAATACATGTATATACCGTTGTATTTGAACGGTTTCCATCTAAAACTTTGCCAATCAATGTTCGGTTCTAAAGGAAAAGTATTCAATGTTGTTCTAACTAACAGCAATGATACACAAATATAAAACTTATAGTTTTGTAGTGTGTGGTTTAATTTGGAGAAGTAAATTATCAACCATAAAATAAATTTAAAAAGTTTAAAAAAACTTAAGTGCAAAGCAGATGGAATATGGTCTTGTTACATACTTACATTTTCTCTTTCTAGAGTTTAATGACGATAATGTTTAAACGCATCGAATTATGACAGCTACGACTAAATACTAATATACAAAACAATTGCAAACATTGGACAAGTGGAGATCCCTCCACGGTAGCAATGAGGTCATAAAATCTCATAATTGCAGGAGTTGATAAGGAGTTATGGAAAAGTGCAACATCTCTCTCTCATAGCACCTGTATAAGCGGTGTTCAATCTTCAAACCTTAATGTCGTGGACTCTAAGCCGTCTTCAATTTAATATTTTTACTGAAATGTTCCATCATCTGTTTGTATTAAGATACAATTATTTAATATATTTAAAAAAAACAACTGCAGCAACAACAACAACATAAACATTGTGTCATGATGATCGAAAGTCCCGAAACAATGAATTGACGCTTGGTGTTCTCATAATGTACAATGGACACCTAATTGATAGTTCAAATTAATGTGATATAAAATTCTTATAGTTTGTTTCTGTCCAGACCACAGTGTTGTTTGCGATAATTGAAGTACCATACAGATTTGCTACGACTTGATTCTAAAATCTATGTATAATGCGTCTGAATTAGTCTCTTAAATGAAAGTTCTATAAATAATATATGTTTATCTGTAAGCATAAGCTCTATCCAAAGCATTCCTCCCTATTTTCTCTTTGACCAGATGTAAGTCTTAAAATATTTAAATTGTTACTCGCCTATATGTCTTTTAATGTTGATAATCTTTGCATTTGTATATGTAATGAATTTGATCGTTGAAACTGTAGGATAACAATCTTACCATAACAATTTATTTTTCGTATTATCTACATTATTTTAGTTTCGAAGTCTGGAAATAAATGTTTTCTTTTTACCAATAATTGTAATAGTTGCATCGATAGTACTATAATTAATAATAATTAAAATTAAATAAATTCAATGTATTATCAATTTGAAAGTCGATTTATCACTTTTGCCGGAAAATTCTATGATTTCTTCATAATTGAATTCTGTATAATATAATATTTTGACGGTTTGCAGCGCACATTTACTAAAAATATCATTTCTTAAAGACTTAGCTATTCTTTATTGTTAGCAATGTTGTCTGAAACATCTTCTTTCTAAAATTGTAAATCATTTAGGATTGCAAATGATCACAACATTCTTTCCTCCTTCAAGAATCGATAATGTATTAAAAATATCACTGTTGATTCTTAAAAAGTATCTGAAATATCTATCGGTTAACAATTAATTTTTACTGAGGGTTTAAAAAAGTCTTCAGGAAAACAGGAGAAAAAACCAAAAACGAATTAATTTTTTCAAAAAGCCCAAATTGTAAGGAACAAATTCTTTTAAAAAACTCGACTGAACAGAAAACAAAAATTTAAAAGAAAAAAGGAAAAGTTTTGTCTTTTAAATATCAATCTTTTAGAAAAAGGTTACAGTCAATCCTGTACCTTAACAATCGGACACGCTTTAGAACAAACATTATTTTATATCAGTTTTCCGTGATACCTACTCGCTGTTCACCCAAGCCACACAATATAAACGGATCTTGTGATTTCCACAAGTATCTCATGTTGTCTTATAACTGAATTGTTATGCTGTAACTTAATTAAAAGTCATTTCTCCGCACAAATGTGTTGCTCCACGAGTCCTTTATCAAGTCTAATATGATTAACCACTGGCGGAACTAATAAGAGACAATATATGTCGCTCAGCTTTAGCGCAAAACAAACACAGGCTTTAACTGTCCTTTATCGTCATACCAAAAGCTTGATATTATGTGTACAGTTCCATTAGATATTAACGTAAATGTCTTATTAGATCTACATAAAGTTTATCCACGAAAACGGCCGGTCTACTAGGGGAACATGACGACCTGATTTGAGTACACGGCGCCGGTCTGATAATAGGACCAAAGCTGCACATATACTTGGCTGACTAGTGGCTGGTAGTCTGATGAAAAAAATAAGACTACAAGCACAGGTCATAACTCTATCTTTTGTCGTACTGCATATTTAATTATCTAAATTTATTGACAATTATAAAATAAAAATGTAAACGCTTATATATGGTACACTGATAGTAATTATAAGGAAGACGAGTGAATTAACAAAAAAGTTACTTTACATTCTCTACAACGAATTTTTTTTGTCATGTACGGAAGGAGCTTTTTACAAATGAAAAACATTTAAAATCATATCATGATTAAATTCAAAGACGTCGGGAGTCCAATCATGTTACATGTAACAGAACAGAAATAACCAATTATTTCCAGTTTGTTTTATTAAAAGCATTGAGAGGACATTGAATAACAAATTACAAAATAACAAGCTATTAGGCATAAAGCAGTACGCCGTCAATAAATGATGTTTCACGGACAGACCAAATGTCCATTTTATATGTTGTAGGATTATATAACACGAGCTGCTTGGGTAACTTGAATGTTAAATAGCTACAATTAGTAGCTGTTTATAATAAAAATAATTGCCTTCTTGATTTTGCAGCAGCCGTAACAATAATTTAGATTACCTACGGCTTATTGTCAATTTTTATTTAATGTCAACATTTTAAATTACATTGCCTAGAAAAAATGATATTCACAATGTTGGCATTCAATAAAAATATGTCTTACATATTTTTAGTTTTATATCCTTATCCGAAGTAATAAATTATCAAATATGAAAAAGGCGATCACCAGAAAAGGGTGGCGCTCAATAAACGCATCATGTGAACTTTATTGTATAAACGTTCTTTATTTACTTATGCAAATACCCAGGGGCCGAGGTTATAAAGAAATAGTGTAAGCTCAAACTCAGATCTCAGGTATTTGATTGGTCAGAAACAGGCACAGAATGTTAATTGACCAATGAAAATTCTGAGATTCGAGCTTGATCTCAGGAAAAGGTTTTATAACCTTGGGGCCAGATTTCCAGACATCGCAGATTAAATGATCGTGGTTTAAAATATCAACGCTGCATCCTCAGCAAATCTGAAAAGGTCAGACAAAATCTTATTAATACTCGAACTTCGCATTAGGACTGCTTAATTAAATCAATTATTGTGACAATCAACTGTAAAAACAACCAGTCTGATATTTTTAAAAGTAATTTAATCAATATGAAACATTTTCATCTATATAATGGGTGATGAGCAATATGTAAGTATTTTTATGGTTGCTAAGGACATTGAGCTTCCTAATGAATTCTACGTTTATGTGAAACTGTGAAACAGCGATGTTTACGTGCTTTCCTTAAGTGCCAACTGATAGTTCGAGTATTGACAAAGTCTTACTTCAACTTTCAACTTTCTGGTCCTAACGTCAATACCGCGTTGCAGATTTTTCATTTGTGCTTGAATGACGTTACTAAATCAAAGTCCAGACAATATTGTTAATTTGATATTATATAATAATTATATTGAATGATACTTGTGTATATTCAAGAGTATTTATTATGATTTTGTATAACTATCAATATCTATTCGATGATATATTCCAGACATAATCCAATTTACGGAAACAAGCGCATTTGCGTGAATAGATGATATATGATAGATAAACTCTAATTATGCCATTTCTCTCTAAAGATAAAAGGGATATAAAATTACGTTATGATGGAGAATTGCTTTAACCATTAATTGATGAAGCACGTTTACAATGATAAGTTTGGTAATAAAGATTTTGAGAATTCCTTAGTGAAAATGTTAATGCTCTGATACGTTTTTGTCTTTGAAAGAAGTTGGTGGAATGAAACAGCTTGGCAGTAACTGTTAACAAAAATTAAGGATAAAAAAAACAAACAAAAAACACCGCACATAAGAAATCTATGATATATAAATAACTGGTAGTCAAATGTAAACCCAAAAGACAAATTAATTTTTCTTGCGTCATCAAGATACAATTAACGGTAATTGAAAAATAGCACCTTATTGAAAACACAATAACCAACATGAACTCGTAATAAGTCTAGCACATGAAACTAAAGTGTCAATATATATTGCCCGTAGAAATATTCTTTGCTCAGTTTCATAATAAATTTTTGGTTTAAAATTTAACACTTAATACAACTGGGAGTTTGGCATATGAATATTGCTTGTTTGAAGACATTGCAACTTGAAGGTGAATCATGAACTATGATAACTTGATACTCTTTTTTAAAGAAAACTTACATTCGTCCTTTTCTTATGGTCATCTGTTTGTATATGGGTCCAGTGTATAACTAAAGCAACGAAGAAAAATATATATACGAGGGTTGTTCGGAAAGTTTTGAGACTGGGTCAATATTTAGCGTTGGAAATATAAAATCAAACAAGGGTTTACTATGTATTACTTTAATGCCTCATCTATTATAGTGTAAAATTTCATAACAATAGCTTCATGTATACAAAAGCTACAAAGCGTTAGGCACAGACACTACCGGTGACCCGGCGCACGCAACGACGTTATCCGACGTTGCCGTTATTTCCAGAGTTTAACGTCACCGTAGAAAAGTCAACTGCTACTCCTTTTCAAAGTATCTTCCTTCACAACGTACACATTTTTCATGCCTCGTAACCCACTTGGCGAATACATTTCTATACCAGTCAGATTTAAATGTTGCAATAATGCTCATAACTCTAGAGCGCAGTTCAACTAGGACGTAAAATTTTCGTGACGTTTGGCGCAATTTTAGGGGCTCTTTTTATTCAGTAAGAAAACTTATAACCGTGCGCCAAAAATACTCAAGTCGTAAAGTATGATTTGTTCGAAACAGAGGCCTACAAACAACATTTAATACTACTGCAATTAATGTACGTCTTTTGAAGAGCTATTAAACTGCACCGCTGAATCTTATATTACATACTAATGTGGTTGAAGCAATATTTCCCTCAGCATAAATACAATATTGGCTTATCATGTTTCTAGAACAACAGAAGTAAAATGTGCTGTCTCAATTTATTAAGAACATAGAAACAGTCAAGGATGTTATAAATGTTCCAGTTTCATTTGATCTGACGTAAAATATTCACAGGTACGCTTCTGTAGTAATGCGTTCTGAAATATCGAATAAGCTGAATTATATTAAGAAATATAATATGTACCCTTGTTTTAAAGATAGATGATGCAAATAATGTTTAACAATCAACTATCACTCTAAAATTATGCTCTTGTCCCCATGGTGTATGTCTTGAAATCGTCGTTTGAATTTCTTGTTCAATCCAGATGTGTACATGTTTGAATTAATAGTTTTGAGTACAATAAACATTTGAATTATTTTATTAGTACGCTAAAAGTTCAAATTAATAAATATAGATATATCTATACAGACTTTTACACTTATTCTAACAATATCATAAAACCGTTTCATATGTGTAAATACGAGTATTCCTAATTTTGTTGAACAAATTACAGCCATTTTATAATTCCCATAGTTTAATATTATAGTTTATAACAATTTAGCTTCAGATAAAATAAGATCGATATTTTAATGGTAAAGATATAAACAGATTATTTCGGTTTTTTTATAATTCATAATTATGTTTTAACAGAAAATTGCATTGTCATTAACTTTTTGGAAAATCGATGTACTGCACATTTCGTTTTTTTTTAATTGATGACAAACTTAGCACAATTTTTTAACTATCTTTAACCATATTTTCCGAATAATTTTCAATCTTCCTATAGCACTGATTAATTTTCCGTATACAGATCTTCAAGTACATGTATTTATAATGCACGCATTTAAATAGTAAGGACGTGGGTAACAAAACATCACGAAAAATAGCAAATGTAAACGCAGTAAGACGGTTCTTGCTTGCATTTTATTAATAATAAATAAAGGGAATATACTGAGTTTTTTTTTAAAGTGAAAGGGCTCGTAATATTCTCCCGAAATTTATTTTCCATTTGATGTAGGTCTGGACCATAACTTGTGTGCAAATTTTCAGATCATTCCTTCACCCTGTTCTTCTAGAATAACCATTTTTATTGTGCAACATGACCCCTATTTGAAGACTTTGCACATTATTTATTTACTCCAATTTGGCCTAGATTCTCACAAAAATCGATATTTAATTTAATTCTTGGTACATATATATTTTATATTTATTATCCTTTGCAGACTTTCCAATTTCAAAAACTTCACTTGATATATGAGATATGCAAATATTATGTTTAAAACTCTTGACCTAATTGGAGGTTCGTAATGTTATGAATAGTTTCGGATTTTTATACATGCCCTGTACGTGATTCTTTTTTATATATTACGAGAGGAAGGCGTCATTAAAATTTTACAAGATAACAACCCATAACTTCTAAATAATTTTATATCAACCTTCGCTCTAGACAAATATTACACAGTAAATTTCAGTTTATTATGAAATTAATACAGACAGCTCATATTGTTTAATATTAAATGTCTTAACAATAAAATCCATAAAACATGTTTTTGTGGCCTACTTTAATTTGCATAACTTAAATGTTCGAGAATTATTACTTCAACTTTATCTTTCTGGTCCTAACGTCAATACCGCGTTGCAGATTTTTCATTTGTGCTTGAATGACGTTACTAAATCAAAGTCCAGACAATATTGTTAATTTGATAGTTTATAATTATTATATTTAATGATACTTTTGTATATTCAAGAGTATTTGTAATGATTTTGTATTACTATCAATATCTATGCAATGATATATTTCAGTCATAATCCAATTTACGGAAACAAGCGCATTTGCGTGAATAGATGATATATGATAGATAAACTCTAATTCTGCCGTTTGTATCTAAAGATAAAAGGGATATAAAATTACGTAATGATGGAGAATTGCTTTAACCATTAATTGATGAAGCACGTTTGGTAATAAAGATTTTGAGAATTCCTTAGTGAAAATGTTTATGCTCTGATACGTTTTTGTCTTTGAAAGAAGTTGGTGGAATGAAACAGCTTGGCAGTAACTGTTAACAAAAATTAAGAAAAAAAAAAACAACAAAAAACACCGCACATAAGAAATCTATGATATATACATAACTGGTAGTCAAATGTAAACCCTAAAGACAAATTAATTTTTCTTGCGTCATCAATTTACAATTAACGGTAATTGAAAAATAGCACCTTGTTACCAACATGAACTCGTAATTAGTCTAGCACATGAAACAAAAGTGCCATATATATTGCCCGTAGAAATATTCTTTGCTGAGTTTCATAATAGATTATTGGTTTAAAATTTAACACTTAATACGACTGGGAGTTTTGCATATGAATATTGCTTGTTTGAAGACATTTCAAGGTGAATTAGAACTATGATAACTTGATACTCTTTTTTAAAGAAAACTTACTTAACATTCGTCCTTTTCTTATGGTCATGTGTTTGTATATGGGTCCAGTGTATAACTAAAGCGACGAAAAAATGTATATAAAAGTAAATATTTAATACGTTTTCAAAATATTCATGAAAAATATCATTAATCTGGAGGAATGCTGCTTTAAATCAAACAAAAATTATAAAAGTGACTTTTAGATCCATGTCACCGATTAAGAACAATTTGAGCAACGATGTATTAAATTGATACCACTGTGTCTCAAAGCTTATTTTCTTCTAAATCAATTTTCTCGTTTAAACCCTTTGTACCTTAAGACGTAAAAACATTAAAGAAATATTGATTGTTATGGTAGAGTTGCACACCAGATTGTCTCTTACGACCCTGTAAGAACTATTCAGTTGATGAAAGTCTCAAATTAATTATGCATATTCATGATGTTTGATTTATGCGAGGCGATCTCTT
The DNA here is from genome assembly GCF_026571515.1 of Ruditapes philippinarum. NCBI lineage: Eukaryota > Metazoa > Mollusca > Bivalvia > Venerida > Veneridae > Ruditapes > Ruditapes philippinarum. The sequence continues at coordinate 144,905 of NW_026855730.1, read as the reverse complement.
CTCTTTCATCAAAGGAATCTCATCTAAATTCTGTACAAAAACTAAATTTAAATGCAGAAACTGTTGATAAACTACACATTGTACTTCTCGACTGTTTCTTTAAAACATTTAAATATTTAAGCTAGCTTTTTATGAATCATGTTCAGATGAACGATCTTCATAATTCAATTAAAAAGAGTATATTATTTTTGTAGCTATGACAATATCCACATTTAACAACATAGAAAATAAATAAGTAAAATACAAAGCCATAACTGAAGAGTGTTTTACTTTAAGCGAACTTGCCAAACACGCGTTTTATTAAACCTACTAGCAGTAACAAATAACAAAATAACAAACGTTTTATAAATTAATTTAACATAGGTATCTTAAACATATTATAAAGTTCATCACAACATGAAAAAATGAAAATATAAATGTACACGTACGATTTGTTCGAAACAGAGGCCTACAAACAACATTTAATACTACAGCAATACATCTTTTGAAGAGCTATCAAACTGCACCGCTGAATCTTATATTACATAATAATGTGGTTCAAAAATTATATTTCCCTCAGCATAAATACAATATCGGCTTATCATGTGTCTAGGACAACAGGAGTATAATGTGCTGTCTCAATTTATTAACAACATAGAAACAGTTAAGGATGTTATAAATGTTCCAGTTTCATTCGATCTGACGTAAAATATTCACAGGCAAGCGTCTTTAGTAATGCATTCTGAAGTATCGAATAAGCTGACTTATATTAAGAAATATAATATGTACCCTTGTTTTAAAGATAGATGATGCAAACAATGTTTAACAATAAACTATCACTCTAACATTATGCTCTTGTCCCCATGGTGTATGTCTTGAAATCGTCGTTTGAATTTTCTGGTTCAATCCAAATGTGTACATGTTTGAATTAATAGTTTTGAGTACAATAAACATTTGAATTATTTTATTAGTACGCTACAAGTTCAAATTATTAAATACATGTAAAGATATATTTACACAGACGTAAACACTTATTCTAACAATATCATAAAACCGTTTCATATGTGTAAATATTCCTAATTTTGTTAAACAAATTACAGCCATTTTATAATTCCCATAGTTTAATATTTAATAAAATATTAAACTAAAAGCAATTTAGCTTAAGATAAAATAAGATCGATATTTTAATGGTAAAGATATAAACAGATTATTTCGGGTTTTTATAATTCATAATTATGTTTTAACAGAAAATTGCATTGTCATTAACCTTTTTGGAAAATCGATGTACTGCACATTTCGTTTGTTTTCTTTTTTATTGTTAATTGATTACAAACTAAGCACAATTTTTTAACTATCTTTAACCATATTTCCAGCATAATTATCAATCTTCCTATAGCACTGATTAATTTGCCGTATATAGATCTTCAAGTATATGTATTTATAATGCTAGTATTTAAATAGTAAGGACGTGGGTAACAAAACATCACGAAAAATAGCAAATGTAAACGCAGTAAGACGGTTCTTGCTTGCATTATATTGATAATAAATAAAGGGATTTTCACTGAAGATTTTTGAAGTGAAAGGGCTCGTAATATTCTCCAGAAATAAATTTTCCATTTGATGTAGGTCTGGACCATAACTTGTGTGCAAATTTTCAGATCGTTCCTTCACCCTGTTCTTCTAGAATAATCATTTTTATTGTGCAACGTGATCCCTATTTGAAGACTTTGCACATTATTTACTCCAATCTGGCGTAGATTCCCACAAAAATCGATATTTAATTTAATTCTGGGTACATTTATATTTTTTATTTATTATCCTTTGCAGACTTTCCAATTTCAAAAACTTCACTTGATATATGAGAAATGCAAATATTATGTTTTAAAACCTTTTGACCTCATTGGATGTTCGTAATGTTATGAATAGTTTCGGACTTTTATACATGCCCTACACGTGATTCTTTTTTATATATTACGACAGGAAGGCGTCATTAAAATATTACAAGATAACAACCCATAATTTCTAAATAATTTAATATCCACCTTCGCTCTAGACAAATATTACACAGTAAATTTCAGTTTGTTATGAAATTAATACAGACAGCTTATATTGTTTAATATTAAATATCTTAACAAGAAAATCCTTAAAACAGGTTTTTGTGTTCTTCTTAAATTTGCATAACTTTATTTCGAGAATTTCTAACCAAATTTGGTCATGTAGCATTCATTTAAACACTATTACAACACTATTCATAAGTAAACTTAATGTTACTGATTTTATATGTTAATACAAAACGTCGAAGACAGTCACTCGACACATATGCTTACGAGTAGTAAGAAATATACAGAGGTGTCTCAAGATAAACGGAATTAAAGTTCAGGGATAATTTAGCGGTTGGTGCTCTAACAAAATAGAGGTCTTTAATACATTTTGCATCAGAAGCCAAAGTTTACCTTATTTTTTCATTATTTGCGTATTTTCATGTGAACTCTCGCAATCACCACAGACAGTTTAGATTGTCATGCTTTTCAGCCATCGAATTACAAAATGAAATGTACCGATTATAGTAACAGCTCTTGGCATTGCTGTTTTAACAAAATAAGTCAATGTGAAAAAGGAATGGTATATGCCTTAAACTTAGATAAATTACACTTAAATAAAAATAAAACCCTGCTTGTGATTTAAAGAGATTTCGCTTTGGGACAAAGAATATAAAGGCAATTTATGAGTCTGGTACAAAAAAGAAAGCATATGAAGAGATAGCTAGGAAATAATTGTATCCTAAAATAACACTCTCTTAAAGATTGTGTTCATCGATTAATAATAATGGCTTTTGGCGACACGTTATTTTTTTCATTGATTATTGGTTGAAAATATATATCATAAACAAATTTATTTAACCAAGACAGAAAAGCCACACACCTATCCCGCTGTTGATTATAAATATCATGATAAATTATATGAATTAAACAGGCCATAAAGAAATTTTTGGTTTATTCATTTTGACAAGTAGTAAATACAGAACTCATTATGTTTTTAAAGCTAGATAAAGAAATAACATCGGTTAAAAAAGGTTTAAAATAAGTCGTTAACTGTCAGGAATTGACATATATTCGCTTTTATCCTGTCTTGTCTGAGAGAAATGGAAATTCTCACGAAGGAGACAAATTTCACCATTGGATAAAGAATAATGTAAGATGTTATTTATTTCGACTTTGAGTGATATAACGACAAACTTAACATGTATACTATTTGTCTATTAAGACCAGAACGATTTCAAGCTAAGACTTTGCAAATCTATTTTCGGTTCTGAAGGAGTATTCATAATTGTTTACAATAACAGTAATGATACAAAAATACAAAACATAGACTTTTTTTTAGCTTTTGGTCTGATTTGAAACAAAAACTTATTACCCATGAGCTAAAAATAAGTAATTATAAAAAATAAGTGCAAAACAGGGGTCCTGACTTAAACAAATAAACAAAACAATTGCAAAAAAAGGACAAGGAGAGATCCCCTTCAGCATTTGTACACGACAGATGAAGACTGGGTTTGACTGGATCTTTTCATAGGATGTTATGGAAAACTACAACATCTCTTGCGGCCCATAGCACCGGTATAAGCCGCAATAACCTTCAATACTTAATGTCCTTGAATCTCAGCCGTCTTGAAATGTTTTGCTTAAATGTTTCATTATCCATACACAATTTCAAAGCCATGCATACAACAAAAAATATCAAAATTATACAATTATTCAATACATTGTTATTAAAAAATATTGTGTCATGATGTTCGAAAGTCCCAATGCATAACGAATACATATTGTAGAATTGACGTTAGTCTCTATAATAGTGTACAAATGATACTAGATTGATAATCCAAATTAATGTGTATGCGTTTGAAGATATACAATTCTTGTAAGTTGTTTCTTTCCAGTACTACAAATAATAAAATGAAATAAAAAATCAAAGACGCCGGAAAGTCCTGTGTTTTCATAAATTAATTCTAGGTTATAGTATATTTGGACAGATTCTACGCACAGTCTGAGATGCGATTACTTTTAAATACTTAAATAATATTTGCTGTTAGCAATGTTGTCGGAACTATCTTTCTTTCTTAAATTGTTAATCATTCAAGGATTGCAAATGATCACAATATTCTTTCCTCCTGCATGAATCGATTACGCATAACAAAATTATCGCTGTTGATCCTAAAAATGTATGTGACACACCTATCGGTTTTTCAAATTAATATTTTACTTATAATGAAAAAGCAATTCGGTTAAGCGAGAAAAGAAAATAATACAAAATTGATATTTTAACAGGCAACAATACTTCATTTATGCATGAATGAAACAAATTGAATATTTCAATGAGATGAAAAAAAATGTTGTTGTCTTTTATATCAATTCTTTACAAAAACGTAACAAGCAATCATGTATCTAAACAATTGAATACGCTACAGAACAGACATTATTTTTTATTACCCCTCACTTTTTTCGTCATGTTAATTTCCCATAGGCCTCTGTGAGTGATTCTTAATGTTAATGCAAGTGTACCACTTGACTAAGAATTTTGTACTGATACATAGATAACAGTTGTTTTTATAAGTATAAAATCTGGTCACGTGGTCTATCTTCTAAAAAAATGAAATAAAATGGGCGACATTTTTTCTCGATTCATTTTTCTTATTTTCAAAGTTCTCCACGATAGGGCATCACTAGAGTTACTATGACACCCATAAAAAATTAGTTCTTTGCACCCTAGAGTGCTTTTCGCGTACAAAATATCTTTTTCAAAAAGTAAACATCCGTTTTCAACGGAAGTAATTGTTTACTGTTACCCACAAACCCATGTGTTATTTATATAATATCAGTTTTCTGTGAAACCTACTCTCTGTTCACCCAAGCCACGCAATATAAACGGATCTAGTGATTTCCACGAGTATCTATGTTGTCTTATAACTGAATTGTTATGCTGTGAAAACTTAATAAAAAGTCATTTCTAGCACAAATGTGTTACTCTACAAGTCCTTTATCAAGGATAATATGATTAACCAATCCATAATAAAACTGACAAAACTAATTACAGACTATTTATGTCGCTCAGCATTACCGCAAATCAAACACAGCCTTGAACTGTCCTTTTTCGTCATACCGAAAGCTTGGTATTAGGTAAAAAGTTCCATTAGATAATACATGTATTAACGTAAATGTGTAATTAAATAAAGTGTATCCACGAAGAATGTCTGATTTAAATGCACTGTCTGATTTTACGAATGGAAAATATTGAAGATCTTATTCTCAGTTTTGATATTAACAGAACAGAAATAACCAAATATTTCCAGTTTTGCTTTATTAAAAGCACTGAGAGGACATTGAAATTACAATTTGATCCAAACCGTAGCTAGAAACAATATAACCAGCATCATAACGACAATAACCTAGCATAAAAGTATAATAAAAATGTGTCGGAATAACAAATAACTAAATAACAAGCTATCACAAGTATGACGTCAATGAATGATTTATCATGGACAGATTAAATGTCCATTTCATTGGTTGTAGGATTATATAACATGAGCCGCTTGGGTTACTTGAAAGTTATATAGCTACAATGTAGAAGCTGTTTATAATAAACATAATTGCCTTCTTGAATTTACAGCAACCGTGTCTGAAAAGGACAGACAAAATCTTATTAATACTCGAACTTAGCATTAGGACTGCTTAATTAAATCAATAATTGTGACAATCAACAGCAAAAACAACCAGTCTGATATTTTTTAAAAGTAATCTAATCAATATGAAACATTTTCATCTATATAATGTTTTTGATGAGTTTTATGTAAGTATTTTTTATGGTTGCTAAGGACATTGAGCTTCCTAATGAATTCTACGTTTATGTGAAACTGTTGAAACAGCGACGTTTACGTGCTTTTCTTAAGTGCCAACTGATAGTTCGAGAATTGACAAAGTCTTACTTCAACTTTCAACTTTCTGGTCTTAACGTCAATACCGCGTTGCAGATTTTTCATTTGTGCTTGAATGACGTTACTAAATCAAAGTCCAGACTATATTGTTAATTTGAAAGTTTATAATAATTATATTTAATGATGCTTTGTATATTCAAGAGTATTTGTAATGATTTTGTTTTACTATCAGTATCTATGCAATGTTATATTTCAGTCATAATCCAATTTACGGAAACAAGCCCATTTGCGTGAATAGATGATATATGATAGATAAACTCTAATTCTGCCGTTTGTTTCTAAAGATAAAAGGGATATAAAATAACGTAATGATGGAGAATTGCCGTAACCATTGATAAAGCACCTTTACAATAATAAGTTTGGTAATAAAGATTTGGAGACTTCCTTATTGAACAGCTTCATGCTGTGACACGTTTTTGTCTTTGAAAGAAGTTGATGGAATTGAAACAACTTGGCAGTAACTGTTAACAAAAATTAAGGGAAAAAAAAACAACAAACAACACCGCACATAAGAAATCTAGGATATATAAATAACCGGTAGTCAAATGTTAACCCAAAAGACAAATTAATTTTTCTTGCGTCATCAAGATACAAAAAAAACGGTAATTTAAAAAGAGCACGTTATTGAAAACACAATAACCAACATGAACTCGTAATTAGTCTAGCACATAAAACTAAAGTGTCAATATATATTGGCAGAAGAAATATTCTTTGCTCAGTTTCATAATAGATTATTGGTTTAAAATTCAACATTGAATACCAATTGAGAGTTTGGCATTTGAATATTGCTTGTTTGAAGACATTGCAAGTTGAATCATGTATTATGATAACTTGATACTCTTTTTAAAGAAAACTTAGTAAACTTAGATTTCGATCATTAGCGTTCGTCCTTTTTTATGGTTATATGTTTGTATATGGGTCCAGTGTATAAATAAAGCGACGAAAGAAAATTATAATTGTAAATATTTAATACGTTTTCATTTTTTTAATGAAAACTAGCATTAATCTAGTGACATGCTGCTTTAAATCAAACCAATATAAAATAAGTGACTTTTTAATATCCATTCAATGATGAAGACATTTTCTCTATTATGTGATATTAGTTAAGTATTTTATGTTCTAAGCTTATTCTCTTTATATCAATTATGTGAACTAAATTCTTGGTGCTTTAAGTCAACTGAAGGAAATTACGTTAGCAAGGGTGGAATCCCGCAGACTGTCTTTTGCTTAAATACGTTACAACTCAGTAGACTATATTTTAAATTTTGAAAGTTCAAATAATTATATATTAATGCTGTTTGATTTGCAGGAGATTGTATTTTCTTTTACATCAAATAATGGTAATTCAAATTGTACAAAAACAATACACGAAAGATGTTGATAATACACATTGACTTCCCGTGTTTCAAAATGAAAAAATATAAAATCGTAATTGAGCTGCGTAACCTTTATAACTTCTGTTACATGAAATGATAAACTGATTTGATCTATGTCTATTTATGGTTTATAGTGATATGCAAAGTTATTGAATTAATGTTCAGATTTTTTTAAGAAAACAGCATTATGAACTGTTTTATTGATAACAATAATGTTACAGGATTAATGCTGTATGAAAATTCTTTTAAATTTAGTCAATTTTATCAATTGGTACTACTATTCTGCATTATATAAAGAAATATTTTAGCATAGAAAAAAAAAAGATGAACGAATGATCAAAAAATAATATAATGGTAAGTCTCATTAAAAAAAGAGTTGAGCTAGTATTGATCTGTTGATTGGTTTTCAGATGCCATCATGTCAATTTGTGTATTTAACAGCATATAGATTAAATTAGAAACATACATTTTATTGTTGACAAACTTATAGCTTCTATATCTTTGTATTGAACTGGTTATTAATCTTTATTTAGATCTTAAAGTACTAGTCGCCATGCGCACATTTAAATAACAAAACATAACGAAAATTAGAAATGTAAGCGCAGAAATATGGTGTTTGTTTGTTTCATTTTGTTGTTACTAATTAAAGAAATCAACTTATGTTTTTGAAATGACAGAAGTGGAAATATTTTTCCGAGATTTATGCACAATTTGATGTAGGTCTGGACCAATAACTTGTGTGCAAATTTTCAGACCCCATTTTATCTGATTAATCATTTTTATAGTGCAATGTGACCCAAAAATGAAAAGTGTTGAAACACTTCTCGCTCAAAAAGGGCAAAGAATCGCACAACATTGATAAATAATTAAATTCCGGGTACATTTCTTTATTATTATTAGCAGATTTTTCAATTTTAGACCTTCATTTGATCTATATAAAAATTTCAATTTTTACGTTTTTAAGATTTTTGACCTCGGTGAAGCTTCTTTCAAGTTGATAATTTTGTTATAACTTCTAAATAATTTAATATCCATCTCGGTACAGACATATATTTTACAGTTAATTTCAGTTTGCTGTGAATTTAATGCAGACAGAAAACACTGCTTAACACTTTATCATTACAAATAAAATACCAAGAAACAAGTTTTGAGTGATGTTGAGAATTACTTTAATTTGCATTATTCACGAGTAAGATATTTTTTCAGTTACTAAAATATTTAAGAAAAAAAATATCCTTACCTGTGTATCTATGATTACTAAGCACATATTTGAAGTAAAAACAGATAGGTAAGGATGACATTGGACGTTAAGTGCCAAAAGTTTACAGAGATTATCTCTCTTTTTTGAAATATTTACAGAAGTAGAAAAAAGGATGATAAAAACACTATGACCAACACAGTATAGGTCTAAATGCAACATTCCACGTTTACTGGTGAAGGAAGACCTAAGGTGCTCATTGGTACATTATTTCAGGCACTAACAGGCACCTGAGTAGATCCATCGATGTTTTGTTAGCTACCTTGATAGTCCTATACATTTTATGAAAAATTGAAGATGTTGGAAAGACTCTTTAACTGAGATATAACATATGACCCGAATAAATATACACGATGCTTGTTTAATTCTAAACCAATTTGGTCATGTAGCATCCATTTAAATACTTACAGAACACTATTATATACTACAACTCATAATATTTCTAATAAATGTTATGCTTACATAATGTAAATGACTTTATATGTACCGATATTGCATATTAATATCTTGACGACGCAAAACTTCGAGGACAGTTACTCGACAAATATGCTTACGAGTGCTGAGAAACAAATATCGAGGTGGCTCTAGAGATCTGGAAGCATTGGTTAAGAGACAATTTTATGAGTTAATTACAATGTTCGTACTTTAAAATATTGAGATCTTTTATAAATTTTACAGAAGAAGCCATTTCTGTATAGTTTTCTGTAAACAATTATTTTTACAAAATGAAAGTTGAATTAAATTTTTCATTACATTAATTTTTTTATTTTCATGCCAACTCTCTCAATCACAATAATAGACAATTTAAAAATGCCTTATATTAGGAATGATCGATTTCATGCTTTTTCAGACCTCGAATAACACTGTACAATATGTAATGTACCAATTTTAGAAAAATCTCTTGACACTGCTTTTTTAACAAAAAAGAAATGTGAAAAGGAATGTTATATGCCTTAAACTAAGATAAATTGCACTTAAATAAACAATGAGATACTGCTTGTGGTTCAAAGAAATATGTTCGTTTTGGGCCATAGAATGTAAAGGCAATTTATGAGTCTGGTACAAAAAAGGAAGAAATTGATGAGATAGCCAGGAATTAAAAATTGTTTCTTAATATACCACTTTGTTAAAGTGTGTCTTCATCGATTAATGGTAATGGCAATTGGCGACACTTATTTTTTGTTCATTGATTATTGGTTGAAAATGAATATTTTAAGAACATTTATTTAATCCAGACAAAAAAACCGCAAACCTAACCCGCTGTCCATAAAATGAAAAATGATAAGAATAAAATAGGCCGTGAAGAAATTTATTTTATTTAAAATCTGAGAAAAAGTTCCATGGCCGAGCACTTCAAACCACTTGTCCCTCAACATAACATTTTGGTTCGATTTTCGCCAGGAAGTTTATTTCGTGCTGGCAAAGCTCTCAAGCTAAGTTACGGAACATCGGTGGTTCTACACAGTACCCGTTCGTGCCTGAAATAGTGCATAATATGTTTACATGATGTCTTCCGGCACTTATAAAGCATGAATGTCCCAAATGGTCTTTAAAGTTGTGGTACAGCGTTAAACTCAATACAGTCAACAGTCAATAAACCAATAAATATGTCTGTTAGATAAAATGTTATTAATCATTAAAAAACTTCTTTATCTTTAGAGCATATTTTCTAGTTATTATCAGAATAGATCTTCATCCAGTAGTTTAGCCAACAACATCTGACAGAATGAATTTATTAACCCCGCTGTTTAATGCAGTAGATAACATTTAAGAGTTAATTTCTACTTAAGGGGAAATAGTCAAGACTTTTGTCTACAAGATATCTATTAGCTCCCAAAAACATGTAATTTAAGGAATTACGCATTGAGGTATGCAATTTCATTACAGAAACAATGCGGCTGCAATACATTTTCAGAAAGTGAGACATCTTCGGAAATCTGTACAGACAACTTACCGCAATGTTTAATTGTTGTTTTACCAAAAGAAAAAAAAACAACCAATACTTTGATAATCATCTGTGGATAGATATTTGTCCTTTTTGTTACTTTTCATTTTAAAAGATATAGAAGGAGGTAGCGAATTTACGTCTTTGAATGCAATTATGTTTTGATTCAACTTTCTTGGGCGTACGGTAAATTATACTAGTACTTTGTCTTGTTTACAAATTGAATTCTTTCTGAAATCAAGCATTATATATTGGTTCAAATATTTGATATTTTGGCATAATATTTCTTTGCGTTTAAGTGATATAATTTCTGTCTGTAGGATCATTTATTCCACTTTGTATAAAGTGCTGAATGTGCTAGAGGGCGTTTTTGAATCCGAACTGTTAACCGAATAACGTCAAAAGCGGAATTAAATAGTTCGGATCATCCACAGAAATGGCAATGTGATTTGCTTAAATTTAACAGACAAATTATGCCTCGAAATTTTTTATTTCTTTAGAAAGGGCAAACATGAATTTAATAATGTTTACATAATGGTTTCAGAAAATGTTGCATGCTTGTTACCGGAAAAAGTAGTGATAGATGTGAACTAATTTGTCATAATAATAGCAAAATGTAAACCAAGTAGTATTTTGACTTCCGTACGTATTGTCAAAAAGCAACAGATGAACAAGATGGTTCAGGGAATTGGCCAATACGTAACTTTCTGGATACTTTTAAAGTACACCAAAATTAAAAGCTTTTGAGAAATGAAAATAAAAGCATTTGGACCTTCCGAATTTTGATAAATAAATCGTCAGAACCATTGTATATTTAATAATTTATTAAAATCTCGTAACTTTAAACTTTCTTATTAAAGATAATAAAGCCTCTTCCCAGGATCGAACCAGAGCTCTGGATTACTTATCTATCCGATGTACCCTCTATTAACCTTAGCGAGGGGCTTGAATGCATTGACGTAAAAAGATAGTTACATTTTTTTTCTTTATATACCCATTATGTCTCAGAAATGCTTCTCAAAAGCTATTTATCTTTTAAAGTGCTGTTCTAGTTGTTTTCTAAAAGTTACTGATAGGCCAATTACCTGAATAATAATTTGCTTCTGATGCTTTTAGAAATTGGTACATTTTTTAGTTTTATTTAATTAATATTTAGTATTTTGTATTGAAGTCAAAATACTACATTGTTTAGATTTTGTAACTGTTTTTATATTCAGCACTTCTTTCTCAAGGCGATAACTATTAACATGCTCTAAAGCCATTATTTAAACATTATTAAACTTAAGTCGACCGTTTCTATGGTAAGAAAAAAATATATGTTTCTGAGGCAAAATTTGCCCTTAAGGTAAAATTATACAGCATTATGTCTCTACTATGCTTTATGCCTGTAATGTTTATATAGAGTGCCTACAAATTGGAAACCAATTAAAACTCGCCTTGTAGTTAAAAGCATTTGTATTGAAAACAAGGCAATTAGCTTGAAATTTCAGAGCATATTTTGTCCTCTTTCTAAAACATACTATTTTTTAACACAAACATTTATTTGCTTTTTTACATAAATTGGATATCAATGTGTGATAAGTTTAAGTTATCACCATATGTCTTCGCTTATAAACATTCTAGAAATAGTTAGAAAACCAAAATGCATTCAGTTTAACAAATAGTAAATACACGCATTATGTTTTAACGCTAGATTGGGAAATAATGTCGGTTAAATAAGGTTTAAAATAAGTCGTTAACTGTCAGGAATGGACAGATATTCGCTTTTATCCTGTCTTGTCTGAGAGAAATGGAAATCATCACGAAGGAGACATATTTCACCATTGGATAAAGATTAATGTAAGATGTTATTTATTTCGGCTTTGAGTTATATAACGACATACATAACATGTATACCATTTTATCTGTTAATTTAGACCTGAACGATTTCAAGCTAAAACTAATGATACAAAAGTACAAAATTTAGGCTTTTGTACCTTTTGGTTGATTTCAAACATGAGATAAAAATAGATAATTATAAAAAAAATAAGTGCAAACCAGGGGAAATATTTTATGTACTTGTTACACCCTTAAATTTATCTTAGTAACTTTTTTCTAGGAAAATTAAACATAAACCCATCGAATTATGACAGCTACCACTAGATTTTCTGAGTGTCGTCCTGACCTAAACAAATAAACAAAACGATTGTAAAAAAATGGACAAAGAGAGATCCCCTTCGACATTATTACACGACAGATGAAGACTGGGTTTGATTGGATCTTTTCATTAGATGTTATGGAAAACTGCAACACCCCTAACGGCCCATAACACCGGTATAAGCGGTAATAACCTTCAACACGTAATGTCCTTGAATATTAGCCGTCATCAAAAGCTATGCTTTAACTGTTTCTTCATCCATACACAATTTCAAAGCCATGCCTACAACAAAAAATTATCAAAATTATGCAATTATCCAACATAATGCTATTAAAAAATATTGTTTCATGATGTTCGGAAGTCCCAATGCATAACGCATACATATTGTAGAATTGACATTAGGCTCTTTTATAGTGTACAAATGACACTAGATTGATATCTCAATGTGTATACGTTAAAAGATCCGATTCTTGTAGTTTGTTTCAGTCCAGTACTACAAATAATAATAATAATAATAATAATAATAATAAATCCAAGACGACATATCATTATTTGCCTGACAGTCCTATGATTTCATAATTTAATTTTCGGTAAAGTAATAGTATATTATGACGGATTGCAGCCCACGGTATGAGATGTGATTAATTTTAAAGGCTTTGATATTATTTGCTGTTAGCAATGTTGTCGGAAACATCTTTCTTTCTAAAATTGTAAATCATTCGTGGATTGCAAATGATTTCAATATTCTTTCCTCCTTTAAGAATCGAAAATGTCGCTGTTGATGCTAAAAAAGTAACTGACATATCTATCGGGTTAACAAATTAATATTTTACTAATTGAAAAGCCATTTAGTTACGCGGGAGAAAGAAAAAACAGCACGGAATTGATATTTTTAACGTGACAAATTGCTAAGGCAACAACACTTCATTAAAGCACGGCTGAAACATATTAAAACAATTTAATGAGATGAAAAAAGGGAAATGTTGTTGTCTTTTATATTACTCCTTTAGAGAAAAGAAATAGTCAATCCATTACAATTGAACAGACTACAGAACAATCAGTTTTCTATGATACCTACTCTCTATTCACCCAAGCCACACAAAATATTAACGGATCTTGTGATTTCCACGAGTATCTAATGTTGTCTGTTATGCTGTGAAAACTTAATAAAAAGTCATTTGTAGCACAAATGTGTTGCTCTACAAGCCCTTTATCAAGGGTAATATGATTAACCAACCCATAATAAAACTGACGAAACTAATAACAGACAATAGAAACTAATAACAGACAATACACTATGTCACTCAGCACTAGCAGTAGAAATACAGGCATTATCTGTCCTTTTTTGTCTTCCCAAAAGCTTAATATAAGATGCATAGTTCCATTCCATATTAACGTAAAGGTCTAATTCAATAATTGTTATCCACGAAGGAAGTCTGATTTTTGTGTATTGCGCCGGCCTAATACAAGTCCACGGCGGCCTTATTTGAGTGCATGACGCCGGCATGGCGCTGGTCTGATTTGAGTCCATAATGCGACAGTATTAAAGTTGTTTAAAGGAATGCTTGAAGTTGCATTGACATTTACGAAAATACATGACAGCACTTCCAAGAAAAATCAATTCCACATTTATAAAAAAAAATGCATTGACAGCCTCCTAGTATTATAGTGAGTGATCAGCCAGTTTTCAAACATACATGTTTAACGGAGCAAACCCGTCCGGGCTGTGGTTCGTAACATATTCTGAGCTGGCTGTTGGTTGGTGGTCTTATAATACGATACAAAATACCAGCCCAGGTCATAGCACTATTTTTGTCGCACCGCTGACTTCATCCTGCATATCTAATGGGATTTCTTATTCTTGTGAAATAAATTACTGATTAAGACGTGTGTGTTAAACTTTTCTATTTTAATTACCCGTTTAAAGGAGCGGTTCTAGCCGAAGGATAGGCTCTGACCCCAAGTGTCTGTGAATAGCACTATTCGGGCAGCTTTACTGTAGACATGAGTATAAAACATTTTAATTTTATCGTTATCTCCGTTCTTTAGAGACTATGGTTTCTTTTCTAATACATGCGTAAACAATATCTCGTTTTACTCTACTTTTTAATCTTAACACAAATGTTTTTATAAATATATAAATAATGCTCATACCTATGTACGAGATTAGAGTTTGATATGTGAAAAGAAACGAATGCGTGAAAATATTGTTTTTTTTCCCAAAAAACAATTACAAATTCATTGCTCATGTCCTCATTGTCTAGGCTTCGTGATGAAAGGTAATGCTATTACCTACTACCAGAATTTGCAGAATTACAAAAATAAATACTGTGATAATATTTTTTTTAATCTGGTATCTTGCAGAATAATTAGCTAAAATGAATTTCTTTCGTATGACTTGTATACAAATAAAATCTTCAATCAGACTACCAATCTTTGGTTATTTTACATTTTTTTCTAAATACTATGACATATTGTATGTAACTGATTCATCCACCCTGTCTTCTTGGACACTTCGATTCTGCACTTAATTCGTGAAGTATTAAAGTATATTTGCTTATTCTACACTAAAAATCTGAACATTTACCTTTATCAATGAGTGATTGTGCTCTGACGCCTTTGTTAAAATAGAAACATTAGTTTTTTATCGAAACAAATTATGATAAGATAACAACAGTACAAATGTCTTTTTGGTGTAATGTCTCTATTGTACAATTAATTTAGAAAAATGCACGAACGACACTAAAATACCTTTTTAAAAATAGGGAAAATAGAAATATGTAAAGAAACACAAAACGATAAGTTGTTCAGCGACGGAATTTAAAAATGAAAGCTGTCGTCCACGCCCCCTCATACCGACTTTAACCACATATCGTGACAGCTGGTAGTAAAACATCTAATTACATTCTCTTACTGGTCAGGTAAAGCCATTGTCAAAGGCAACTTACTTTGGGAACATTTATGTGAACTTGTTGATGACAATGATGAATTGACAATCGCTCTGCAATTTTGTGGACGCAGGTTCTATCAGCCACGTGCCGCTAATGATTCGTTTCCATATTCAATTTGATGAAAATCTCGTTACAATCCGTCATATAAAAAAGATTAAAAACGAAACACAATAACGTTAAACAAATAATATATCTTGCATTTCTATGTAACTAATTTAAACTTTTCGATTCATTTTATTGCACTAACATAGACTTACAAAACATATAAAAAATACCATAATATTATTATTCAAGACAAGCATCTACCTAGCGCAGTTATTTTAAAGTTTCTATTTTTGGCTTAAAGTAAAAAATGTGCCCTTATCATAATTAAATAATGCTTGTACTGCTAATGGAACATGTATAAGAACGTTCATTACTGCAACGAAACTCAGCTTTAATCACATTATTTTGGAGTCGTATTGGTAATCTTCAAATACCAACTAATTAGGTGTTCCTGTGTTAACACAAATTTATCATTTACTTTTCAAAATTGATAAATTGAAACTTTTCCCCAATGAATGAACTAAAGGAATGAAAGCATTAATTGTTTTATACTTTGTAACGCTAAAACTATGTGGTCATTATATAATTGTTGAGTACTATAATACTGAAATAAATTTGACACACTGTCTGCTGTTAAACCTATACGAGTATGTGACTTTGCGCTATTAGAAAAAATTCTGTTTATTTCACACTTTTTTTTCAAGCAATCTTTTATAAGAATATCCAAATGAAACACTTCTATTGTTTTTATCAATATTTCAAATACTTACATATATTTCTCAACTATTATCTTACTTTATCGACTGCCTAAAAGTAGTTATTCGTAGAACTAAATTCAACAGTAATATAAAGTCAGCTGCCTATAAATGTAAGTTATGACTTAATGACATGTTGTGCATCTTTTTTATGGCATGATAGCTATAATGAAATCATCAATGCATTGCTTCAGACTATCATTATTAATGCAACACGAGGAAATTACAAAGTTAATGTCATAAATGACAGACATATCAACGAAATATTGGAATAGTTCCATTTGAAAATCGGTAACAATTCGTATTTAGCTGCAACAAATTATGGCATGTTGAAATGCTTAAGTATTTGTTTATGTCAATTCTGCATCTGACTAGCTTTTCTTCTGTCTCTTTCAAAATTACAATAAACGTTGACCCATGTTCCTATGTGGTTTCTTTCTTCTGTTTTTTTCTTCATGTCCTTTTGTTCTTTTTTAAGTTTATTTGCCTTTGAAAAGTTCTTTCCTTAGCATTTTGATATCATGGGTATAGTAACATAACACGGGTCATGATAAATAAACAAATTTTAAATTAATTGATCTATTGTTCTGTTCTTACTCTAAGCATGACCTTTCTTGTTTCTGAAAGTGTGTATACCACTCTTGTTCTGCATTTTGTTTGTTTGTATGTACATTACAAATGGTGTTTGGACTTTAAATACATTATCCTAATTTTTCGTTGTCAAGTAAAACTTCATTAGTTACTGCATGAGAAAACGCTGTAACTAGAAATTTGGCTTTACACATAATGTAATTATGCTTTCTTGCTTTCCTTTACCGTAATTAAAACATGTAAGTATATTTCATTAACAGGAGAAAAATAATTTGTTTAAGATAATAAGATCTATACACAACGAACATTGATCTATACTTGAAACTGGAAACAGAAGCTTTTAAATGTAAGTGCAAGGTTTGATTTATATGTTTGTCTTGAAAATGTTGATATATCGCAATAATATAATTATCTGAAAATTTGACCGGTGTTCAAGAAATATCCGTCCATTAATTACAAATAGTTGTATCTGTCTCCTTTTAATGTTATTCTTCAAGTGGTCTTTCAATATTTATTTTGTTGCCAGCATTGTCTTATCCAAATGCCACTGACTCCATCTTCGGGAAATAGAAATAGAATGTAATTGATTGTAAGAAAGGAAGACGCAATTGCTCTACATTGTTAGTAACACAATAAAACCACAATGACAAATGCATTCTTTACTGCAACTTACTGCTATTATCAGTCAAATGAAACACAAAGGGCATTTTCTTTAGGTGTATTGTTATGCACTGTAAATAGTCAAAATAGGCAAACAAAACTACAACACATACATGTACTATGTAATTGCTTGAAAAAATGCTCTCGAGAAATTCTTATTGCGTTTCAAATGTCGAATATACCGTGTTACAAATATCGCAAGAATTCCTTTTGAAAGAAGAATTCATATATAAAGGTTCAGTACTTAATTTATTGAACGAGTTAAATAAAATTATTATATATATTATACATTATTGTATTCAAAGAGTTCAATAAATGAAGCTATGAAGCCACACAAATGTAATATTCTATTCATCACATACCCAAAATAAGAGCTGTTTACAGAACAAATAATCATTTTTCATAGTGTAACGACCACATTGCAAGATTTTAACGTTTATAACGTTTGTTTAAAGCTCTTTCAAAAGCAGAACATAAATATCAATCTTTCTCATATCAAAACTAAAATTATCATATTAAATGTTTTTGTCCTGCTTGCGGAACATTTTTTTTATATTACTTTAGAAAATAGCAAGAGACGGAAATAGATTTTTGCGGGTTATATTATATAAAAATAATATGCATTTAAAATTATTTCGCCAGGGGATCACAATTTTGATTTCAATTTTGGAATAACAATTCACAAATAATTAAATGTAATTATGTTCTGCGAGAAGAACATTTACTTTAAATAGATTGTTGTAGTCCAAAAGAACCGGGGAAAAGTATTTCAATTTTAAATATCACCATAATTATATGTTATGATAATATGTTATGTTTTAGGAAGTGGATATTAGGAGTGGAGATTTTTCTATATAAATGTAAAAGCAAATGATCAAAAATAATACATTCAAATCACTTTTGCAATCAAATCTTTCTTGAAATTATTACAGCATTGTTCGGTATTTAATACAAACGTTGACAAAAAGATATAATAAGACAACAAAATACCTCTGTTGTCGCTTAAAATTTGGCGAAAATGCACTAGCTCGGAAGTAGCGATAGAGCGATTTATCGTTATACCTCCGAAAGAGGTAGCCTTGTTATTTACCATGCGTGATAGTGCAATTACAAAATAAATGAAAAAGCAACTGGAATAGTTATAGGATGATTATAGTAATTCATTGAATATGTTTTATAGAAGCATAGATTACTTTTCTAAAGTCCATGTTTTGAAGATTATTTGTTTAATTACAAATACATGAATAAATGATGGATTGTTGTCTCGTCTCTTTGTCAAATTTGTTCCTGACCTCAGAGACAAAGCCAATACCTTCAAACGTTTTTGTCTGAGATTCATGTCTCCAGGGATGACACTAATGTAATAGAAATTCGCTTTCTTCCCACCATTCCAAATATATTCTTATTTAACCTTACAGAAGGTTTTTTATAGTAAAATTATTACCCCACCTTAAAGCCCCTTTCTCAAGAATACCAAATGATCCATTTCTCCCTTTCATCATCCAAAATTGGCAAAAACATGGATCAAGTGTCCAATAGTGCTGTTTTTTTACATGAAATCGATTTTTTAACTTTCATTAAGCAGCTATCAAAATGATTAAGAACTATGTTTTATATGGTGTTATTGACAATTTCTTTCCTCGAGTACGAAACGCGTTAAGATGTAAGTAGGTGTACAACGAGAAACATCAAAAGCAGATGTTTCCTAGAAGCACTTTTCTTCTACAAGGCAAACACATTAATTCGTAGACTACATGTTTTTTTTATAAAATTGTTGTATGTAAAATATAACAAGCTTTGATTTTTTGTAAAATCTTGTACATAAATAAATAAACAGCCTAGATAAATAAATGAATAACAAACAGCAGAACAAAACGAAAAACGAAACAACAAAACTCACACGAGCTTTAACCTGAATACAAACTGGCGGACAACAACTTTTATATAATAATTATTTTTATTATAGTTTACAAATATTGTTCTCAGCCCCAATTGCAGGAATTCTGTGCAATTAAACCAAAACAAAAGTATGTCAGGTATTTCAAAACATCTTTTTAACATTTAATAATATAAAAGTAGCCTATGTTAACACCTAACTGAAGATAATTGCTAGATCATCAATTCTGAAAACATCTTGTTAATTGTCTGGATGATTTAATCGCATGCCATTAGATGAATGTGTTCCATTGTAAAAATTTCGTTTACCATATCTTGAATAATTTATTTAAATAAATCGTCTGTGAAGACTTACATTGTATCATTGTGTAAATTTATTTCGATATTGACTGTAATATCAGTAACATTTATCACAGATAAATTACCTTTTGTGAAGACATTGTATTATACCTTTCAGGCTAAATTCAAAGCAGACGATGCTAAAAACATTACGTTTCAGTAAAATATCGTCAAATTACTATTTTCAAAAATGAAATTCAAAATAGAATTACAGTTGTCATTATAACTAGAATAGGAATTATACATTTTCATTTTTTCAAACAATGAACAAAAATAAATTTGACACTGGTAAGAAAAAAGGTCAGTGTTGCGTTTTCATTTTATGCTTAATATAACAATATACTTAATATATTTATTTCGAGCAGAAACAAATACAAAAAAAAACGACAAAAGTCTCCGCCATTATGTTGAATTTGCAACTATTTTTTTGAATGCCCAAATTTCAGCACACACAGACAAAAGCTAATTCAAGTCTTTACAATTTCAATATTACACTTACTGTTCTTCTCTTTGGCAACCCAGTTATTTCTGATACAAATAATGCAACTATTTTTTAGTAAGTTCATATTTACATAACGGAAACAAAAAGATTTTCTTTCTTTTTTTCATTCGTGATAGTTCACAAAGCAACTGGAATAATTTTACTAGGATAATCATGGTAATTCATTGAAAAAAACTATAGTGTTTTAAAAGTCTAATTTTTGAAACATTATTTATTAAGTGCAAAAAACAAATCCGGACCAAACTTTATCCTCGGAAGCATGAATCAAAACAAAATTACATGAAAATTTGCAAACTCGGTTTAACTGAATCTGTATATGAGGGATAAGGCAAATTATCAAACAAAAATACTAGGATTGTACATGATATAACGAATTCATTAAATATTTACATAAATTTTGATTTGTCTATAATTAAACTAACAAAATAATTATAATGAGTCAGTTGCGGTAGACGAAACATTGACTTATATTGAAGTCTAAAAGTACGCTACAAATTCTTACAAAAATGATATCAAATAATAGTATTCATTTAAGGCACTTTCAAAAGCGAAACACAAATATCAATCCATCTTTGTGACACCAATTTAATAAAAAAAATATCATTAATTTCCATCTTACATGTCTTATGTCAAAATTAAAAACTAACCATTAATTGTCACGTTAGCGGAACATTTACTTTTTAACATTCTTAAAATAGTATTCTTGTTAGGCTGTTTTCACAGCGGAACACAAATACCAACCCATCTCATGTCAAAACAAAAAATTATCATACTTTTTCAATGTTTTTGTTTCACCCGCAGAACTTTTATCTTTGAAATTCCTTTAGAAAATTGCTAGGGACGGAAATAGATTTTTTCAAGTACATGAAGTATATCAGATAAAAATATTCATTTAAGATTATCTCGCCAGAGGATCACAAATTTAATTTCAATTGAAAAAAAACTTCATGACGATAATAACAAATAATTATGTTCTGCGTTTTATGTTATTTTTAGAAGTGAATTTTAGGAGTTGAAACTTACTTCATCAGAAATGATGCACACAATTTAATCAAATCTACATGTTATAGCATCCTTCGATTTTCGGTATTCAGAACAGAGCTCACAAAAATACAATAAGACGACAGCAATATTCCTGTGTCGCCACTAAAATGTGGTAACATGCACTAGCTCGGAAGTAATGATAGAGCAATTCATCGTATACTTACCTTCGAAAGAGGTAGTTCTGTTCTTCACCAGGCATGACTGTGCATTTACATGCGAAATAAAGCAACTGGAAAAAGAACAGGATAATTATAGTTATTTATTATATGGATTTATAGAAGCATAGAGTCTGTGTTTTGAAGATCATTTGTTTTATTATAATAACATGAATAAATTATGAATTGTTGTCTCGTCTCTTTGTCAAATTGTTCCTGTACTCCAGTGACAAAACCAATACCTTCAAACGTTATTATCTGAGATTCATGTCTCTAGGGAGGACAATAATGTAATAGTAAATCGTTTTCTTTCCAACTTTCCCATATATTCCTATTTAACCTTAGAGAAGGTTAACTATTACCTCGTCTGAGCCTTTTTTCTCAAGATTACATAGAGGATATTTGTTTGTTTTGGTGTAAGATCGAAATTTATTTCATCGAGTGATGGCAAGGATAAATATTTTCACGAGTGGCGCAGCCACGAGTGAAAATATTTAATCCTTGCCATCACGAGATGAAATAAATTTCGATCTTACACCAAAAGCAAACAAATTTTCTTTTTATTTCATGCTTTTCAATGGATTAATTGAATTATTTCTCATTTTTAATGTTTTACCTATCCGAGTGTTCCCCGTTTGGAGCCCCACTTTTTCCTTCTTCTTCACGTGGTAACACATGTATATTTCGTAATAAAAATAGTTCCAGATAAACTTTCATTTTCAATATATAATTCACTAGACAGGGTTTTATTCATTTATTATTTATTTCAAACAGAAAAAAGAAATCGTTTTGTAAATTTATTCAGAGTAAACAACAGTTTTAGGCTGATAAAGCTACTGAATTACTGCGCGTGAATCGAAGTCAGTTCATTTCAATCCGCCATTTTTTTCATTCGTAACATGTGTGGGAATTATAAACAAAACAAGGATTTAAATCAAACTAGTGAACGAACAACATAACAGGTGAATTATTTGCCTATTTCATATTAATTAGAATCAGTGTCACTGTCAGGTAGCATCCTGATACGTTTGTATGGCCTAATTATCGGCGAACACGGGTCAACGACTGCAGATCCAGAGGCGGAGCTGGTGTTACGATTCAGTGTTACGGCTGACATTTGGGATAGGCTTTCAGAAATTGAGCTGTTGAAATTAAAAGTTACATTGCCGTTGAAATGACTGTATGCAAATAAACCCTGTGGAGGCTTTCCATTATTGTCACCTGCACGAACACAATCTGACATGGTCATGGATGCAGACTTTGGAGTAGAACTTCGAACTTGGAGATCTGAGTGAGTGTTACTGATTTTATTTGATAATATGTCAGAAATGTTCTTTGATTGATCATTGTTAATTTTGCTGTAGTTGTTAATTGAGTTGATATTCTTGTGCCCAGATATCTGTACTATTTGATTTGCTGGAACTCCCTCGTCTTGGAGTTTTTGTATCAGTCTCTTCCTTGAACTGTAATTTAACAAAACAAATTTAGAAAAACACACTTTGAAAACTAACATAGTCATACTACATGGTCGCATGAATAAGTTCTAGTTTAGTGAACCCTTATGAGCTTGTATATATTTTTTAACTGTTTTTTTTTTTTTTTTTACTTTTTCAATATAAATATCATGTCTAGGAAACCCCTTAATTTACAAGCTTGCACTGTTACAGAAGGTTTCGCTTAAAAATGTTGACTACGCTTTTAAAAAAAATCAAAGTATAATGTGTGTATTTCCGTGGTACATATAAAATAATATTATACCTCATTTGCATACGCCCTTCTAAATTTAATATGACGTCATCCGGTCCATAAACCGCATAGAGACCGGGGCCGGTCCATAATTCTTATATGGCCTGGATGACGTCATATTCAATATAGAAGGGCGTATACATGCAAATGAGGTATAATATTTTATTTTGTTGTTAAATGATTCTTTCTACTAAATTTATTGTTTTGTTTCACATAAATTTATTACATGTTGATCAAAAGTCATGATTTGTCTTTAAATTGATTATAAATTTTATTTATACAGTTTATAATCAAAAACCTGTTTACTAACAATTTTTGCTGCACTTGATTTTAGAGAAATTTGAATGAAAATAGATAGGTGTTAAAATTAGCGCACTTTTACATTCATGGTAAGTGTCATTGCAGAATTTTGTTTTCGAAAATAATGACGTATGATACTGCGGAATTAGATTTAACACGAGATTAGCAGCAAACTATAATTTATATCAAAATTATTAAAATTTATTGAAACTTTGCAAAAGTGTGTCAAGATGTCTACTAGTTAAGCCCCTTCGCCCTTTACCTGTTTAGGTTTTGTTAAGAAAAATTGCATGCTAAATTTGTAAATTGAAAAATCTTTAAATTTACAAATGATTTGTAAATACCGGTATACAAATAATTTGTAAATTTAAGGGTTTCCTAGACCTGAATATTGGGTGTTGGACTAACTAAAAAATGAAAATGATTGTCCTGATTTATATGTAATTCACAAGGTCCCCTGAACTAGAACTTCCACGAACGGGCCCCAATTTCACAATTATTTAATCCAGGATAAGTTTAATCCATACATTTACACACATGCATGCAGGGCTCTCGTTAGCATTTTGAGACTGGGGCCAGGGTCCATGCAGGGGGGGGGGGGGATTTTGCATGATTTTCAAATATTTTTCATTCAAGGGGGAATTTTTTTTTCAGTAAGACTTGAAATCATGCGACATTTTGGAATGCTACAAACTGTCCAGAACGTCATATTTATATATATACTAATTTCCGATTGCCGTCCGCGGAATACATACTAATTTCCGGTTGCCGTTTGCGGAATATATATTCGCCAATCGGCGTTTTCTATGCCAGTTAAATATTAATTTCAAGGGGGATTTTTTTTTGGTTTTAGGGGAAAAAACGCACTTTTTGGGTGGGGGAATGGGGCCGATATTCGGCCCCAAATTTTACCAAAGGAGAGCCCTGGCATTGCATCAATTTTGTGACATCTTCATTAAAATTGGAACCATGACATAGCATTGACAATTTCGTCTATTTATATTAGTTAAATTTATGACAAATAAAAATACAACATAATTTCAAATGAAAAATTTCCACTTTAAGTACAGCTTTGGAGAGTGGTTGTGAAATTGGGGCTCACCTTTAATTGACAAATCAGTACATTCTTTTTATTTATAGCAAAAAATAATGAATGAAAAATTTAATTTTAAAAATTTAAAACAAAAAATTTCACTAAAAATTCACTGTAACTGAGCTATGTTTATATGGTAATTATTAATTTAATGTATCAATTTGGGAAATGAAATCATTTCAGTTTTACAGTAACATCCCGAAAAAAAACAAATATTACATAAATTACATTTCAGTATTGTGGTTGATCATCAACCACAATACTGAAGTGTAATTTATGTAATATTTGTTTTGTGATATTTTTTTTTATATAATTAATTTAAATTAAAAATTCTCTACCTATATGGGGTAATTCTTGAATTTGTAATGTTGGCGTCTGATTTCATATCATTCATGATGTTATGTAGTTTGTTGATCCCCATTGGAGCTTTTCTATACCAGCTCTTCTGAGTGCCTCCGCCTGGTGTCAGAAAGAAAGGACTTTCATCCGAACACATGCTCTCTGGTCTTTTATCTCGGTACATCTTGTAGAGGTGAATAGGGCATTTTCGTGTGTCTTCATCATTGCCAAATGCCTTTGGTTTTACAGTTCTTTAACATAAAATTTGTTAAATAAATAAATCTTGAAAACATAAAAAAATAATTACATAGATTCTAAGGTATGAAAATTGTTGAAAAAGATATGAGCAAAAATACTTTATTTTGTGGTCTTAGTTTATTAGATTTTACAAAATAAGTATTACAGACTCAGTCAAAACTATGATAGTAATGACCTGCAAATTAAGGCGGCTAGCCATACTGTAAGTCAAGGTCACTAACCAATACATAATTATAGGCAATATATAGAGCTACAAAGGTTCTACTTGATTGAATAAAGGCTACTTGTGCATAAAGGTCACATTCTCTCGGATGGCCATTGCTAACAAATTTGACTGTATCATGACAGTGTTTTTTTTTCTCTACTTTGAGAATGGTGCCGGTACCGGACTGATTGGGAAAAAATGTGTTATTTTGACTTCTATTGGGAATATTTTTTAATCCATTTTTCAGCTACAAATGAGATTAATCATCATGAATAAAGATAGCGAACAGCTTCCACTGTCCAGGTAGAACTATGAAGTGGTGATTTATATGAATATGTTGGATTAAAATGATTTCAGAGAAATTACTTGGCCTTGAGGGAATTTTGAAAAGCCATTTTGGAAATTTAAACATTGGAAATTGGGAATTATAATGTCTTTTTTTCTATTGGGAACGGTACCATTTTAGGGTAGTAGTTATATAAAGAAAAAAACACTGCATAAGATAGAGTATTATTTCTGCAAATTGAGCACAATTTCTGCAAATTGAGTACAATTTCTGCAAATTGAGCACAATTTCTGCAAATTGAGCACAATTTCTGCAAATTGAGCACAATTTCTGCAAATTGAGACTTTGAGTACATTTTCTGCAAATTGTCAATTTATAAATATAAAGTACACATTCATATTGTTTCGTTATTATAAATAAAAATGATTACTGTTTTTTAAACTTAAAATTGTGAAGTAAAATAAGTGTTTTTTCTTTAAATTTTAACAACAGGCAGTGGTAGTACATCCGAATGGTCCAATGAAAGGACATTTGTCATCGGCAAAAGATCTGGGTTCGAGTCCCAGTTTGGATACAACTATCCTTGCTGTCTTCTTGTTGAAATTAAAGTTAAAAATACTTTAGAAATAATGTTGAATAAGAAATATGATATTTTTTTTAATCATTTAGAAGAAAAATTGTATTATAGTTTTATACCTTGTATCTCGAGGGTTACAACCTGATCTTGTTTTTGTTTGTCTCTCTTTGTCATACATTAAAAATTCTTGCCCCGTCACCTCGTCGATACATAATTGTACGTCTCCCCAGCAGAGGTCATGGCATTCTTTGCCTGTTCGCATGCCAAAATAACTTGTACAAATAAGCCACATGGAATGTATTAACGCTCTTGGATTGCCATCACCAAGTGTACCATTTTCATACATTTTATCCAGGGTCGCATCATCCAACACTTCTGCAGTTTTTGGTTTGTTGCCCAATCCTAGACTCTTGAGTTGCTGTTGTTTTTTTGTTAATACAGCTCTTGTTTTAGAGAATTCTACATCTTTAAAAATGGATACATGGCTTGATTTTGATTTCAAATGACGATCAATTGAGCTGATAAATCCTCTGATTGTTGTCGGTTCATATTCGGAACCATCTTTTTTGGTTATGCCCAAAATAAATGTACAGAGAAGATGATTTAGTTCATCTGGAGGTATGTACTCTGGCAACCTGGCTTCATTTTTTGCCATCAAAAATGACATAAACAATTTCATGTCACTTTCTGTTTTTCTTTTTGTATTTTTATTTTCATTTTCTAACAGGAAGTCATCAGGATCAATTTCCCTAAAATTTCTGTTTGCAACCTGAAAATCTCCATACTCTTCTTTATCATAGAAGTTATTAAAAATATCATCTAGGGCAGAAGCATCCAAATTTGCAAGTTCTTCCATTTTTGCAGACGACAGGAAGTAAATGAATAAAGAGGAAGTACATGTAATTTGTTGTTTGTAAATAAAGAGAGTAAATAGAAGGGAGACAACTCAAGTTGTACTTATGTACATGTATATGGGGTTCATTGAAGGGGAAAAAAGTAGTTCCGTAGCAGTGAAATTATCAAAATGATAATTTCACTGTTTGAAACAGTGAGATTATCAGGATTTAATCTACTGATATATTTCAATAATCCATTGAAAAGCATTAAATAACAAATATGCTATGTGTACCTGCATCATCCAAAAATGGCAAATTTCAATGGAGCTGCTTTTTTTTGCTTTTATTCAGAAAAATATTAAAATGATTAAGAACTATGTTTTTGCCAATAATCGGTTATTTAATGCAAAGTGTACCATAAGTAACACAGGGTTTAATTGACAATTTCTGTCCTCTGGAACGAACGCGTAAAGACGAAATTAAATGTACAATGAGAACAACAAAAACAGATGTTTTCTTGAACTCTGTTTCAATGCAAAAATATTTATATTCATATATAGACTACATTTGATTTTTAAATTGAGGTTTGTAAAATATAACAAGGATTGATTTTGTAAAATTTTGTAAATAAAATAATAAACAGATAAATAACAAAAAGAAAACAAATAAAGACTAAACAACAACAAAACACACACACACACATGATCTTTTATCTGAATTTATTCCTTAAAAACGAACTGGCGGACAAACAACTGTCATAGAATAATTATTTTAATGGTAGTTTACTAACATTGTTCTTATTCAAAGATTCAGGAATGATGTGTGATTAAGCCAAATAAAGTATGTCAGATATTTGAAAAGATCTTTTCAACATGTATAACTGACTATATAGCTGCCTATGCTAACACTTTGAAGATTATTAATTGATCATCAATTCTGAAAACATATTCTACATTGTCTGGAAAATTTAATCGAATGCCATTAGATGAAAGGTTCCATTGTAAAATTTCATATGTCTTAAATAATTTATTTAAATAAATCGTCTGCAAAAATTACCTTGTATAAGTTTTAAAAGTACATATTGAAAGTGATATTCGAATATGTTCATGCACTTGTAAACTTACTTTTTAAAAATACATTGTATTATACATTTCAGACTACATTCAAAGCAGACGACTGTAAAAGAATAATAGTTAAACATCGAATTACTAATTTAAAAATAAATTAAAACTGATTTAAAGTTGTAATTATAACTTGAACAGGAACACATTTTCGTTTTCAAAACAACGGTAATAAATTTTACACTGGTATGATAAAAAGATCACTGATGCTTTTCACATTATGATCAATATGTAATATTCGTTTCGATTAGAAAAAAAAACAAGAAAGTTCTACCATTATGATAAATTTGCAATATCCAGAACAAATATATTTGAAACACTTCTGCTGAATCAAAACAAAATATTTAAAGGAATAAGATATCGTATTATTTAGCTTATTTGCTCATTCATACAAATACAGGAAATATAAAAAATGACTTGTTTCTTATGTAAAAGAAATTTGAGAACATTACTTTAAATACAAAGTTTAATGTTCTTTTTCAATCTGTTTTCAAGGACTACACCCACCCTTTTACTGACTTGTTATAGAAGCAGTTTATAACACTTATTGAAGGTTTTGCATCCTTTATTTCTCCAGAAAAAGCGTTTGAGATTACAATATGTTTTATCTTATATTACAAAAATGAGAGGAAAATGGTAAGCAACATATTCGTTTTTATTATAATATTTAAAAAAGTGATTTAAATTAGTCATAAAACAAAAACAAAAAATCGTATCTGATCCTATCTGGCACGACATACATGTTTAAGATTCTATAAAATATAAACAAAATTTTAGCAAAATAAACCAACATGAGTAAAGAAACCGTTTTGGCCTACAAAATATTTGAACATTACTACTGATGTATTTGCCAATGACTGTGTCATTGATCTCCAGGTAACTTTTCTGAAATGAATAATGAGATACGTTTTCAAACCACTGTCTTTTGTTTTCATGCGTGATAGTACATTCACAAGAGAAATGAAAAAGTTACTGGAATAAATATACTAGAATAACCTTAGTAATTCATTGAAAAGGTTTATAGTAGCATATAATACTTTTCAAAAATCTATGTTTTGAAGAATATTTATTTTATTACAATAACATGAATAAATGATGAATTGTTGTCTTGTCTCTTTGTCAAATTGTTCATGCACTCCAGGGACGAAACCAATACTTCCAAATGTTTTTGTCTGAGATTCATGTCTCCAGGGAGGACACTAATTTTATAGAAAGATCGTTTTCTTTTCAACATTCCAATATATTCTTATTTAACCTGATAAGAGGTTTTTCCTGAAAAACTTTTACCTCATCTAAAGCTTGTTTCTCAAGACTACCAGCTATTCTTTGTCTACTGCATCATCCAAAACATGGCAAAAACATGAATCAAAGGTCCAATGGAGCTGACTTTTACATGGAATCGGTTTTGAACGTGTATTTAGAAACACATCAAAATGATTAAGAAATATGTTTTTGCCAATATTCAATTATTTATTGCAAAGTTTACCATAAGTAACATAGGGTGTAATTGACAGTTTCTTTCCTCGGGTACGAAACGCGTTAAGATGTAATTAAATGTACAACGGGAATAACAAAAACAGATGTTTCCTAGAAGCATAATTACTTTTCAATGCAAATACATTAATACGTAGATAACATTGATTTTTTTTTATAAATTTACTGTATGTAAAATGCGACAAGCTTTGATTTTTGTAAAATGTTGTAAATAAATCAGAAGATAAATAAATTAATGACGAAAAGCAAAACAAAGAAAACGCACTTTAACACGAGCTTTTATTTGAATTTATTCCTTAAAAAACGAGAACTGGCGTACAAACAACTTTTATACGATAATTATTTCATTAAAGTTTACAAATATTCTTCCTAACCAAAATTGCAGGAATTCTGTCGAATTTAACCCAAAAGATATGTCAGATATTTCATAACTTCTTTTAAGCATGTAAGTCTATAAAGCTACTTATCAACTAATCACGTAATTGAAGATTTTTGCTAGATCATCAATACTGAA
Organism: Ruditapes philippinarum; assembly: GCF_026571515.1. Classification (NCBI taxonomy): domain Eukaryota; kingdom Metazoa; phylum Mollusca; class Bivalvia; order Venerida; family Veneridae; genus Ruditapes; species Ruditapes philippinarum. Next base: position 114,514 of record NW_026855730.1, on the reverse strand, counting down.
AACATAATGTACATTGTCTGGATGATTTAATCGCATGCTATTATATGAATGGTTCCATTGTATATTTCATTTACCATATCTTGAATAATTTATTGAAAGAAATCGTCTGTGAAAGATTACCCTGTATCAATTTTTAAATTAGATAATGACAGTGTTATTCTAATAGTTCTATGCAATGATAAACTTGCCTTTGGTGAAGACATTGAATTATGCCTTTCAGACTAAATTAAAAGCAGAAGACTCTTAAAGATTAACCGTGAAATATCGTCGAATTACTATTTTCAAAATTGAATTTAAAACTGAATTAAAGTTGTAATTATAAAAAGACCTGAAATCGATTTTAATTTTTGCAAATAATTAACGAAAATAAATTTGACAATGGCAAAATAAAAAGATCACTGTCCCTTATAACTAGACCAGGAAACGATTTTAATTTTGCAAATAATTACCGAAAGTAAATTTGACACTGGCAAAATAAAAAAATCACTGTCCCTTAAAATGCTTAATATATAATAATTATTTCGAGAAGCAAAAACAAAATTTGCAATATTTAGAACAAATTTATCAGAACAACTTTTAGGAGTAATATATATTTTTTTAGCGTTTTTGTTCTTAAGAAGACTGGAAATATGAGGATGATTTGTTTTTTATGTGAACGAACTTTGTGAACTTTTCTTTAAATGCAAAAATTCAGGTTCTTTTCAATCTGTTTTGTTTTCAAGGACTCACTATTATAAAAGCAGTTAATAACATTTAAAGAAGGTTTTGCATTATTTACAACTTCCGAAAAAGCGTCTCATTTCATCTAATACTCCAAACATTACAGGAAACTGGTAAGCAATATATTCTTTTGAATAACGAGATTTAAAAAAGTGATTTAAATAAGTCATAATTCCAGTTGAAAAAATAACCGTGCCTGATCATATCCTGAAAGACATACATGTTTAAGATTTGATAATAAAATAAATCAACAAGAGTAAAGATACCGTTTTGGCCTACAAAATATATAAACATAATTACTGATTTATTTGCCAATGCATGTGTCATTGCTCTCCGGGTAACTTTACTGAAATGAAAAATGAGATACGTTTTCAAAACACTGTCTTTTTGTATGATAGTACTTCACAAGAGAAATGACAAAGCCGCTGAAATAATTATACAAGGATAACCACAGTAATTCATTGACAAGGTTTATAGTAGCAAAGATAACATTTCAAAAGTCTATGTTTTGAAGATTATTTGTTCCATTATAATTAAATAAATAAATGAAGAATTGTTGCCTTGTGTCTTTGTCAAATTGTTCATGTGCTCCAGGGACAAAGCCAATACCTTCAAACGCTGTTGTCTCCAGGGAGGACAATAATGTAATAGAAAGATCGTTTTCGTTCAAACATTCCAATCTTATCTTATTAAACCTTAGAGGAGGCTTTTTTCTGGTACACCTTTTCCTCATCTGAAGCTTCTTTCTCAAGACTACAACATATGCTTGGTCTACCTGCATCATCCAAAAATGGCAAAAATATGAATCAAAGGTCCAATGGAGAGGTGTCTTTTTTCATGATATCTGTTTTTACTTTCATTTAGAAAACATCAAAATGATTAAAAACTATTATTTTGCCAAGATTCGGTTATTATTGCAAAGTATACTATAAGGGTGTTATTGACAATTTCTTTCCTGGTGTACGAAACGTAATTAAATGTTCAATGAGGACATCAAAAACAGAGGTTTTATTGAAGCATAATTCTTTTTCAAGGCAAAACTATTTATACGTAGTCTTCATTTAATTCTTTAAAATTGCTGAATGTAAAATATAACAAGCTACGAGTTTTGTAAAATTTTGTAAATAAATAAATAAACAGACAATAAATAAATAAATAAATAACAAAAAGCAGAACAAAGAAAAACAAAACAACAACAACAAAACACACACACGAGGACTAACCTGAATATTTTCCTTAAAAAGGAACTGGCGGGCAAACATGTTTCTTAAAAAAATAATATTTATTTATATAATCTTTAAATAGCTTTAAAATGTCTTTCTCCGATTGGTTACGATGTCTTCGTAAAAAATAACCAGTGAATATCAGAGTATATTCACTAAAAAGATTTTCTCAGTATATTCACTGTTTTTCTCTAAAAAAAGATTTTCTGGAAAGCCAACAAAACACACGTGCAATGACATTTGAGAAAACGTTAGACAACTCGCAAATAAACGTCAAATTAGTCTTTTTTAGTAACCGTCTTAACATTTTAAAGAATATTTCGAAATTCAATGAAGTGTGCCAATGCGCCTATTAAAATACCGGAGCCAAAATAATGGAAAAGAAGACAAGCTAAAAAAATGTCGATTTGCCACTTATTCAATGGCAGATTTGATATCCTATATAAAAGCGGTTAATAGGTTATATAATAAAACAGATAAGTACTTTTTAGCTGGTGAATATGATGTGATTCGTACAGAAAGAATAATATTGACCGAGGCGATATTTTTTTCAGTACACATCATATACACCAGCTATAAAGTCCATATTTGTATATTATTTTAATTTTTATCTCAAAATGTAGGAATTCTGTGCAATTGAACAAAACAATAAAGTATGTCAGATATTTCAAAACATCTTTTAAACATATTAGACAATAAAATTGCCTATGTTAACACCTAATTGAAGAATATTGCTAGATCATCAATTCTGAAAACATAGTACATTGTCTGAATGTTTTAATCGCATGCCATTAGATGAATAGTTGCATTGTATATTTCAGCTTCCATATATTGAATAATTTATTGAAATAAATCATCTGTGAAGAATTACAATGTATCATTTTGTAAATATATTTCGATATTGACAGTGATATCCAAATATCTATTTGCACTGGTAAATATATCTTTTATGCAGACACTTTAGTGTACATTTCAAAGTTAATTAAAAACAGACGTTTCTTAAGGAATAACAGTAAAATATCGTCGAATTACCATTTTTAAAATGAAATTCTTAACTGAATTACAGTTGTCATTATAACATGAACAGGAAAAAATTTTCATTTTGCAAACAATGAACGAAAATTAATTTGACACTGGCAAGAAAACAAGATCAGTGTTGCTTTTCATATTATGCTTTATTTAACATTTATTGCGAGCAAAAAAGCACAACAAGAAAATTCTACCATAATGATACATTTGCAATATCTAGAACAAATATATCTGTATAGCTTCTACTAAATCAAAAATAATTCCTTCCACGAATGAGAAATCATAATCTTTAGCTTATTTGTTCATAAAAAATCAAAATATGAGGATGATATGTTTTATATGAAAGAAATTTGAGAACATTACTTTAAAATACAAAGGTTAATGTTCTTTTTTCAATCTGTTTTTAAGGACTACACACTCCCTGTTCTTGACTTATTATAAAAGAAGTTCATAACATTTAGTGAAGGTTTTGCATTATTTACATCTTGACAATACATTTCATCATATATTCCAAAATTCCAAACACAACATAAAAAAATTGTTAGCAATATTTTATTCTTAATTACATGTTTTTAAAAGTGATTCCAATTAGTCATAATTTCAGTTGAAAAAACAAATGTAAAATATATACCGTTCCTAATCCTGTCTGATTTAGAAATGACGAAAACTAATTTTCATTAAGCAATAAGCACTCTTTATAGTTACGTATGAATTTACAACTTCATTCATAACGGTAAAATGACGTCATTCTAAATACGCTATTAATTTATTCATGAAAAGCGCGAGACTTGTCTTACATGAGGGTGTTAGACAGGTTTTTCTAGCACCAGTGTAAACGGTAGATAATTCTGTCTAATATGCAAGAATATGGTAAACGTTCTCTTTAAATCAAAACAAGTGCAAAAGAGTGCACGCAAAATCATTCTTAAAAGCTTAGGTGAAACACGACAATGAATCACAGACTGTCTAGTATTCAAATGAATAATTCAAGATTGACCAATGAAATTAACACTCTTTAAGGTTATTCGTGCAACTCAATCGATCTCTTCATTGCGATAATTTAGTACGTTCCTTCATTTCTTAACATGAAACGATTAGGCAATGTTTGTCAATGGAGAGTTTAATTTTGTACATGACACTGACATGAATCATACTTGTCGTGTACATTTATAATTTACGTCTAATTCAGTCATGCCGAAGGTACTTAAATCCATAGCGTGTATAAGTAAGTAAACACAATGTTTAATGTAAAAAAAACCTTCTCAATGTTTGTTTGCTGGGTTTTAAGTCACAATAGCATTTTATGATCATATGGCTACTTTCAGCTAGCTATTTGCAGAGCAAGATTTCAGGTGCTCTTCCGTGCACTTTTTCGAGAACCACTATTCATCAGAGTAAAACTTCAGACATTTCATAAGCCAGCTGCAAATTTATTTCTGGAAACAAAATCAAAAGTCACTGACTGAATTAGAACCCACAGCGGTAAGTGGGGAGAGGGTCAAACAAACTTAAAATGAACTAGTTGTCAACGGACCTGTTCAATATTTTGGTAATTATTCTATAATTGCACTAATCCTACAACATTTTCAATTCGATTGTGCTGGCTTGTCTTGAATGTTTCTACTTTTCTGCTGCTCAGTTTTTCTAAAAACGTACTTTCAAAAAGAACTACTGTAAATGAAAGTTATGACGATTTTATCTGTAGTGACTTAAATGAATCGAAATTATGGCGTTAATGTATGTTAAACTATAATAACATGACTGAGTAGCGTCAAATGCGTTTTAAATTCACAATTAACCGACAGCAAAGTTAGGGTTAAGGTCAGATAAAGTTAAAAATTCCACACGTCAGTAACATTAAGCTTGTTTTTGCATCATTTTGTAAATAAAAATTACCAAAAATATCTCTAGAGCACACTTAACAGCCAATGTTATAATGTTATCAAATTTAGTTTAATACAATTGTGCATTAAATAAAACGATTTCCGAGTTTTAAAGAAGTTATATAGTGAAGATGTATTAGGAAATAAATTCTTAATTAGACAGTAGAGTGACGGTACGAATAATATGGATCTGGGTGGAATTTGTTCTTTTCATTTTAATCGTGTTACATGTCATTTAAATAGATTAATTCTACACTCCACTCAAATGAATTCTTAACCTAAATCTACCGTACTAGGCTTATTTGATTATTGAATTAAGTTGGGAAAAGTGAGACTCCTGTAGCTGTTTATTTGTATTTGGGGCCTTTGTTTCTAATGCAGTATCAGAACTTATTTCATGATAATCAGAGAAATACTTAGTTTTATAAAAGGCATATAACCCATATCACTAACAGTGTGAACAATATACCTTTAATGTACTCTGTGTTTTGTGTGTTCTATAATTCAGTTGCTGCCTTATCCATCTCAAAGTGTGTATATATTTTGTCTGGTCCTTCCGAATAACTATTTTCATTTTTTGCTTCAAATTGATCCCCCGATTGCTGAACATTTAACAGTGTCGTCATGAAACATCGTTTTTGACTAAGCTTTAAGTTATTCAGTTATTAATTTGTGTTGAATTAGAAGAACTACTGTAAATAACTGTTTCAATTTTCTTCAGCTTTAATTCCATCAATATACGTCACATACCACGTGGCACAGTCACACTTTTAACGTTAAATAAATGTTTTTAATTATCAAAAAATAACGAAATAGATTATCAAACTGATAAGAACACATTTGTTTAAAATATATCCATCTCGAAACTTCACAAACAATTATATACAAAGTCATTAATACATGTAATAACTGAATGTTGCAAAATGTGTGATAAAGATAATTTAAAAAAAGATAGAGAAACAACTTGATAGTCGTGTACCTGTAATTTTATTTCAAGACAAAATGATGATTTAACCTACATACTACAAAAAGGGTTATTATTGTAATGTAAAAGTCTGAGATAAGAAACTTTTAAACCATGAAACACCATTGCAATATTCGGTTCAAGGTTAAAATTTTTACTTAAACGGCATTTGTAGCGACCAATACGTGCCTTTTATCTTAAATTAAAGACTTGGAAAATCGATGTGTATATCACTTATGCTTCTTAAGAATACTGTGAAACATTTAAAAATGTCGTCTGTTTATAGTGTAAAACGTATCAGTTACATCGATGGATGTTCTTTTATTTTATGTAGTGACATTGGACCGTAACGTGAAGTCTAAAGTCTATATACACGGAACTTTTACATATTGCCACATAAATGCAGGGATCAAAAGAAAAGTTATAGTATATGAAGAAAAGTTTGTGAAGCATTATTAATGACTGCATTTAGCATTATTGTTTGGTATTGTTTACAAAATATGAGCAAAATTACTGCAGACTGTACCCAAAATTAGGAATAATTATGCGATTTTTGCAATGTCTGTTTTCCTCTGTCTGACCTTTACATCTTGTGATTTTCTATCATTTTATTTTTCACTACGCATGTCATCCATTATTGTCTTGCATATGACGTCATATATAATAGCAAAATATTATTTTTAATGGGAATTTCTGACACTGTAAACTATTATATCAGAGACTAATTATTCACCATTGCAGTTTATAGACCAAATATGTACAACATTCTGGAACATTTGAATAAAACATGAGGAAGAGTAAAGTTTCAGTCCTGCTTTTTAACATGCAGTCTTTGGAATATTTAATTAGACTAATACTCAGATCAAACCATTTAAACGTAATTGTGTGCATTGTCAAATAGTATATAAATAGTATATTTTGTATATTTTATTTTTAACGTTGCCCTGAAAAGGTTACAAAAAGCATTTTTCAAGTTATAAATTTAGCATTAGGCATTATGCATTAATTAGGATATATGTGATCATATGATTTATCTTTTCAGCGGATTGTTTGTTAATTTTCTGAACCTTTTTGGTAATTAGTTAGCAATCTATACAATCCAGACGATTCAAAAGAAAATGCATTAAAATTTGCTATATTTGTTATAAATACATGTATAAAGCTTAATTTCAGCTAAAATTATAAACGATATATCGTACATATTTTATGATATTGATAAATAACTTCCATGTTGTAAATGTCATAGTTAATGATCTAAGAATTCACGACGTAGACAATATTTAGTACATACCTCATCAAATTACCGTTTTATATAATGTTAACATTCAATTATCAATGATCGCTTAGCATCACCATCAGCAATTTACCTCTGTGAGGTCATTTATAATGAGGCAATATTCCTAAATAAGCACATTTACTTCATCTACTGTCTTTTCAATCCGATAACTATGACACAAGTGTCACCGAACTCTACAGAAGTAGTGTCATTATTTATAAAATACATAAAACAAAAACAAAACAACGAAAGAATAACAGCACAAACAACATCAACACAAGAATGAAATAGGTCGGGTGTAAAATAAGGCAGGAACTTTGTTTTTTACAATGTTTCCTCAAGTTTCTAACATCATTTATATATAGAAACAGTAAACTCACTGGTGGATTGGCGTTCTTATTTTATATCATCTTAACAGTATTCAATACTGGTAAAAGTAGCTTAATGGTTATTCGCCTCCTTTTCAAAGATTGGATCAGAATTCTGAATACCACTTGATTCAGACTAAGATTCTCTCTATATGAATTCATGGCAAGGTAATTAAAGTGAATATAAGATTAAAAAAAACATTTTCACTATCGAACCGAAAATTCAACTTTTTTGCTAGATGGATGAAGAAAATACAATGCAGTTAATTTATGAAAGTACAAGCATATTAACATATGGTCATGAATGTAATGTTTGCGTCAGTTTCTTTAGGTTGTTACTGCGTTTCATGAACGTCAATTCATTTCTGTTAAGGGGCGCGGACGGTAGCTTGCTCTTTTCTGCACAGACCCAACCACACCAAGCCTGCAACATTTTCTATTCTGCTGTTTTTGACGTTCTTTAGGTATTTCTATTTTCACTATTCCAAACATAATAAAAGCTATGTCAAAAATGTATATGTAAATTGCCAACAGAATATATGTATTTTGTTATAGCAAAATATATCCATTGCCATTAAATATATATTAATAATCACTGTTCAATTATTAAAATCAAAAATATAAAAATGTAATATTATTTTACTTTATTGATATATCAATGTCAAAATTAGATACACATATCCTTTTTACACTGTGTTCTGTTGAATAAGACCAATCATTAACCTTTAGTTTTTTCTTTTCATGGACAAACTGTGAACCACCATATCAGAGGCTTCAATAAAACATGACATAGTGGTATTCTTATTTCATTAAAATATTGTTTTTACTCTAATCAAAACATTTATGTTACTAATTTACCGATCTATTTACCCCCCCCCCCCTCCCCCCCCCCAAAAGAAAAGAAATTGATTGACAGTGAAAAGTAAAAAGTTGCTGCCATTATTAACAGGTTTATTTATTATGATTTTGTGTGGTTTCTGTACTGCTCGGACTGTTTATATTTAGAAGTACCCAATAGTTTTATCAGAACGTTCGATGAAATTGCATGTCGTGTATTACCCCCAGAGCAAACATTTTCAATTAAAGTGTATTCTTCCTTGAATAATTTATATAGACACATTGTTGGTGTTTAATTGCTACAACTTCAAGCTTTATTAATTTAGTGTTGCCAATTATTGTCCAACAAGGTGCCATAAAACATATTTTGTAGTGTACTTGTTTCACATCTACAACGATACATACTTACAAATAACAATATACGAGTACATTACATCTATGGCCAGGTGTCCTAATAATTGCTTAATTAGAACGTGACTTTTTCAGGTCAAAGACCGGTCTATCTTCAGATTGACGTCTTTTAAAATATACAGTGAAGAACTGAATATAAGAAGAATTTTCATTGGTCATTTTAAAATATGGAAATTTTATTGGCCCATCTAAACTAAAATGTAAAAGATAGTATTTGTCATTCTAAGGTAGGTCTAAACTAAAATGTTCAGGATAATTATTGCCATTATGTAATAAAATGTAAAGGATAGTTCTAAATAAAATGAACAGGATGGTTCTTAAACTTTCTAGTTAAATTTCTAAGATATTTAAGTTTTGTTTAACAATATATCTGGCATTTAGATCCAATTATATTTTCTAGTGAACAGATTACTTTACCTAATAACGTACTGAGTTTATTTTTAAAAAAATCTGAGTTTTAAATTTTGTCCAAAATAACGAGAATAATATCAGAACTTATCAGTACCCTTAGTTTATGATGTCCAATAAGTGTTTAATATGTTATATGATTATTAATGTGTTCAATTGATATAATATTTATAATTTTATATATTTTTGCATATTAATCAAGTATTTATAAAAATAATTGCCTTACCGACTGCGTAGATGTTGGTGTTAGAAATTGAGTTCACTTACCGAAACACGACAGGTTTGTTTAGAAACACATACATCTTAAAGTGTTCCATTTTTTCAAGATTAATAACCCTACAAGAAATTATTATGTCATTGTTATGCAAGCTATGCTAACATTTCTATATGACTTTGCATGTAAAACTAAGAACTAACATATGCAAGTTAACCAGTTTTACTTCGGCCGAGTATCTTTTTTTTAAAGATACTTCTTGTTTAAATGGACAATTGAATTAAATGTTGTCGTAGCTGTGAAATCGAATCATCACTTACCCGAATATCGTTGTAAGATTCCGAAATAAACATTTAATATATACTTTAAAATTCAGTAATTGATCAAAACTACATATAACCTAATTTGCTGAGGGTTTTAGAGGTGAATCTACGTAATATAAATGATCGTGTACACTTAAAAGAGACTCAGTTGGGCGGTGTTTTTTTTTTTTTCATTGTTTTTTGTGTGTGTTTTTTTTTTGTTTTTTTTTTTTTTTTTTTTAAAAATGACGGGACCGGAAACTTTGCGAGATTTGTCCATTTAATATAGGTCTGAGCAAATAATTTTTGTGCAAGTTTTCAGATCATTGCGTCAACCAGTTTTCCAGAATAATATTTTATTTGCACGAAACACTGCAACACTTTTCAATTGAATCGGGCAAAGAAATTCACTTTCTATCGATTTTCAACTTATTTCTGTGTATATTTAAGTAATGCCCTTATTTAAAGTGCTTCATTTGATTTATGTATAAATTTAAATTTTTAGGTTTTTAGGCTTTTGTATCTGAGTGGAGTACCTCAGATGGTTCATACAAGAATCTACTGTCTAATTTTGTATGCATTTTCCCAAATTTAATATTACATGATCTAGCCTGGTCAGCACATTTATGAAAAACATTTTCAATTTGTTTTGTCTAATTCATTTTGTTCTCGCATGTTCAATGTTTATTGGTAAGGTCTATTTCGTATAAATTTTATACTGAACAAAACATATCTTCCTTAAAGGAGACAATCGAACAAAAATGTAAAATGCAGTAAAATTCTGTAATGAGTTTTGTGTTCATCCGTTTCTAATTTATAGACTCGTACTATATAGGTGTTTTATTTGCCCGCTCGCTTAGGCCAATTTGTAGAGCATCACATCAGTGATCCAGGGGTTGTTGGTTAGGTTCTCGAGCGAGGCGTAATTTCTTAATGATAATTGATCGACCGCCAAAATATGACCAAACCATGTGTTTAAATTGGCATAAAAATAGGGGGAAAACAAACAACAAACAATAAGATATATCAATAAAAATCAGCCTGACTTAGTGAAAATGCACTATTGTATTTTTTTATTCCTAAACATGGCATTAACACTGAAGAGGTCAAACACGCAAGTTGATCCAAATAAAATCCACAATATATTGTTACATTACTTAATATATACGTAGATGTGTGGCTGTATTTGACTTGTAGGCGTCGAAACCTGATATAGATAAAGCACATCTGATGTTTGTATAGTGCCGTGATGTCAATTATCAGGACATGCCGCCTACATTTTTTATTATTTTACACAAAATCAACTTTTTGAACACTCGTGTCTTTCTTACAGGTGGAAGACGTACTTGGAAGTTCAAAAAACATTTACGCTTTAACGGGAGAAAAACCTGTAACAAGTTCAAATAACAGTAGAACAGAACAGAACCAAGTTGTTTTCTTATTCTTATAGTCATATCTGGAATGAAGTTTAAAAAACAACACTGTGTCGCGGGCTGATTTCGGTATATGTAGATTTTTAGTTTCATTTCATTCTTTCAAAAATACAAAAATTAAAAAAGGAACACGCCAATAAAATTGTAAAACTTTTATTCAAATATTCGTGAATCAATCATCATTGATTACGGTACAGCAATATATAATAAAAAACAGTTATTGTCAAGTATCAAAAACATTGCATAATGTGATTTTCACCACGTTGTGCTACCCTCCCTCAAACATAATTTTAAAAGAACATGCTGTGTTCTTTACGGCTTGAACTTCTCTTCAAACATGCTTGGCAAAGACATATGACAAACGGCAACGCATTTTTATGTTATCAAGATGTTCAAATTAAAAGAAAATCTTAAAAAGGTGACCTCTCTCTCAAGAACATTGAACACCAAAAAAGATGGTAGACAATAATTTAATGTAAAACAAAAAAACACCTTTAAACAAGCATTTTTCATGTCAGTGATAACAAAATTATCTTAATCACACAAAAGATCTGAGAATTGACTTTTTTCATATAAAAATGAATTACTATAAAATTGCAAAATTTAATTGTTTTAATGTTGGCTTGAAATGTTCTCTTGTGAATAAAATTATTTCAATCATTAATTTTCGCTATTAAAAAAGATATAAAAATTATATTTGTTATACATATCTGCACATTCATAAAAAAATCATCACGTATTTATAATTTATACAATAATTATTATATTAAATTTGTAACGACGCTTCTCATTGGGTAATATTGTAACGTTAACGTTATCTTTATACAGCTTTGCATCAATGAATTTATTTATTTATATTTTTTTCATATTTCGAAGAAAGCCAAAGCGCAATATCGTTTTTTGCTATAAATATTGACAGCTTCTAATAGTATATTTAAACGTTTGTTTGTTGTATAATAATAGTCAAGTATATCAGGCATAAAACTTTTACAACCGTTTTTACAAGGATTTATAAACAATCAAATATCTTTTTTACTCTTATTATTTTTTAAGGAATAAAAATTAAAGTTTTGTGAAACTTATTTTCTTGTAACCTTCGGTCTCATTCCACTACATTTACATCAGTAAAGGCCTATCATTTTATCATATTATCATTTTATATGCTTCCATTCAATAATCAATAATTCCCTAGTAACAGAGTCATCTCTTTACCTATATAGGGTATGCTATAATCCTGCAAAACGCTATATACTTTCCAGGAATAGCATATCCTATAAAAAAAAAACAGAACTGATGTAATTAACCCGATAGAACAATGTCGGCTAGATAATTGCAGCGTATTGGCTTAGTTCCATAGTTATAGTTAATGTGTTCTAAAAAATTCATAACAAACCTTCAAAACTTATTTGATAAATTGAAACTGGAAAGTCATTATTTTTTAATCAATTTTGCTTATTCCGGTGCTAGACGGTGTGAGAAATGTTGCTCTCTTCATTTTATTCCATAATCAGTTCAAATAGAACAAATCAGTTCGGCACAAATACATTTCAGAGTAAAAACTAAGAAAGCATATAATACAAATGTTATTTATAGTAAATAAATCTTAATTATAATTTGCATGAAAGGTGTTGTTTAAAGGACTTGCATCACAATATGAAGGAATGTTATACAAGAGTTATAGAGGATTCAGTTCAGTGTTAACTGTAAGTATTAGCTGATAACTGTTGGTGCTCTTTATCACGAAATATAATAGAATGAAAGAAACGATTATCTACCTAACTCTGATTATTTTAAATAAGCACTCATTTTTAATTTGATTGAACAAATCCAATTACTAAAAAGTCGAGTCTGAAACATGCATACAAATAAGTAAACCAAAACCATTTGTAAAATATTTCAAATTCAAGATTAACTTTGAATTGCTTTAAAATTAATGTACAGTGTATAGACTAATTGTGAAATCAAGAATGTTTTTCTTCTTCTTTTTTTTGCATATCAGACAGGATTATCTACTGTTTACAGCGGTGCTAGAAACCCCTATCTTACACCCCCTTTCCCTGTAAGACAAGTCGCGCGCTTTAAATGACGTCATTGCCGACGCCTTTTATCAATGTACAAATGTATTGCGTTTAAGGATGACGTCATTTTACAATTATGAATAAAGTTGTGAGTTCATACGCTACAATAAGAAAAAAGTGCTAAATGAGACAATCAGTTTTCGTTATTTCTGTTCTGAAAAAAGTAAATATGTAATATGCAAGATAAAGAATCAAAAACCGGGGCAGACAGTAATATCTAGCTCTCGAGTAACTGTTTAGCGGAAACTCGGAAGAGCCTCGTAATCGCCATAAATTGTTATTCTCGAGCTAGATATTCTGGTCTGTACCGGCAGCCAGTGTAAGATTCTTATATTATTTTCCCTTCCACGACCTCTATATTATTTGCAATTAATGCCAGTAAGTCGAACTATTGTATTTATTTGCAAAAAAAATATAGTTAATGTTTTCACACAATTGTGAATTCGACCTCATAATCTTTTGCAAAATAAAGTCTAGAAAATAAGCATTTTTGCAAGTTTATGCATAGATTACATCATATTGTGTAATATGTAAGTTAATTACACTCATTTGGAGATTCTAACGGCCCGTTTCTAATTTAAATTGAGTCACACGATGTTTTGACCTTAGCGATCGATATAATTGCGTGTACCTCGTCCTAGAGCGAAAATTTTCATTTAGAACTTATCATTTCGTGAATTATTTATGAAGCCAGATTGTATTTATTTGATTACCTACTTTCACTTAAACTGCAGAGGAATTCTATAGGTGTTGTAACTAATCCAGAAACGTTTGATTTGATTGTTTCGCTACAGTACGTATCATTAGATATGTACGACTTAACCGAATTAACTAAATATGTTATTTAACTAAGCTTGATATAGCGAACTTTCTTCGAAAGGCATAATTTGGTATTCATTGACTTAATCAGACAAAGGGAAAAGTATTTTTTTATGTGGCGCTGATTACTACTTACTTTCAATTCTAAATGGGGTATCGTTTTGTAACATCATAAACAGTGTTAAAAGATGTAAGTTGAAACGTTCAAGTTCATCAACAAAGATCCAATCTAAAACACTTCAGGCTTACAGGCTTGGATCTATAGCTTTCATTGACGGAAGTGGTTTGTACTCGTTCGCCCTTGCATCGACTTAAGCAGAAAAAGACTTAAAATATGAAAATTGTCTACAAATAAAAATTAGTTCACATACATAACCAGGCAATGATTATGCTTATATTTAGACTATTTTGACTGTTCTAGTATATGCACTTGAACGCAACAGTTGTTTTACAGAATAGAGTCAGAACTTTGAAGTTTCAATGTGACTATGTGTCACTGTTACTAGTTTACACACATTTGAATAATTGGATTAATTATTATCTTGAAAGATCATTATTTCAATTTAAATTCTAAACTAAATTTTGGCAAAGTGTTAAATTTTCGTCAATATTTTGACAAGTAATACAAAAAGTACTGGAAAACGATTTGTACGAGGGGTCGTTTTTTTTGTTAAGTTGTTTCTCTTTTGTGGTATAGGTGAAAATAAGAACACTTGCCCTGTCGTCACAAAAAGTAAACCCTAGAAAACTGTAGCCAATCTTCGAGCGTGCTCTATTTGTATCCCCGACAGACAGTGCGATAACTTGACACTACTCCTGTTAGCATAGGTATACGATTTATCTCGAACATAGTTTCAATGAAAAGGTCTCAAAAATAACTTGAAAGAGTACTTAAAAAGGATTTTCATGAAACAAGTATAAATGATTGTTAATATCAGTACTTAAGTCTTGTAAATGTTTTATTCATGTTTAAATGTTGAATTCTGCTAAGGTCGGTGCTAGGAGAGGAGGCATTGACAGTAACTTGCACTTTTCATTACAGTACCTGAACAAGCTCAATCAAACCGAGCCTGCAACATTTTCAATTTTGTCGTGTTTGACGTTCTGTAGGCATTCTGTTTTTCTCTATTCTATTTGTATCAACCCTTGAGCAAGAAATAGTAACTATTTAAAGAAATCAGAATATTGTTCAAAAGTCGTGTTTAAAGACCAAAATACAAATATTTATATAAATCCACACAATTTAGTTTTGCAGCTACGAAGATATTAGTCGATTCAAATTGTGTTTACATAACTAAAAGCTTGATAAATATTGTACGTCAATTCAAAGAAATTGGGGCGTTAGTACGTATAAATGAATTCATAAATTCCTATAATCAGTATCCATTTGTAAACGGTATGACAATGAAAATACTTTGATCAGTAGGGAGTGCCTGATATATAAACTTAAATATCTCTTCAACTGATATTGTTATCGAATAAAAGAGATAATATGTAATGTCTAATTTATAACGCTATATCTAGTCATGATATATTCTTCTGTTATGAAAATTGAAATTTAAAACCCAAAAATTATAGATCGTTAAATTCTTTATAAAAAAGATATAGAAAACCTTACAGAAACTTGTTAACACAAACATAATAATATCATAAATCTGATTTATTATCATTTATGTAAGACAAATATTTCATGTCGTCAGATCTTGCTATGTCAGAGATGGTATGGGGGACATACACTAATTTATGTCATTATTTATCTTTATCAAAATTATGTTTATCACGTTTTTCGATTAAAGACAAAAAAGATTTAATCAAAGAAACGTATATGCTTAAGTAAATATGCTGAAAGATATACAATTCAAAGAGATTATTTCTATTTATTCTTAAATGATGACAAAAAGTAATGCTGTTTAGTGTTTGGTATTGTCGTCTTAAAATCGATTTTGTATTTTATTATTGCAATAATATGTAAACTAAATGTAAACAAAATGTAATATTCAATTATTGTAACAAAGTTAAGCAGTTATAAAAATAAAAAAAAATATAATAGTGAAACCTTAAGATATTCTGAATGATATGTTTAGCTCTTTATTCGTTTCACACCTAATGAAAACAAAAAAGCTGATGTGTGTTTAAATGTTTAAATGCATTTGCTGTATACATAATAATACTGAATGATTATTCAGAAAATTGTATATGATGACACATTTTAAAGTGAAAATATAGTTCTACATGAGTGTTTTCATTTCGTTTCATTCTTATTGAATAAACTTACTTAAACTACACCCAACACCTAAATGTTATTTTTAAAGTCCCTGCATAGTTTGAGGTGTTTAATACGAAAATGGATTATTGAAAAATATTATGAACCATTCACTTTAAACGTGCCTAACAGCGGTTTATTTCTAGCATATTTGCTATTTTTGCCGAAGAATACTATGAAAATAAACTACTTCAAATGCTTCTCCAAGAAGAGGAAATTAATATTCTTAAGAAAATGTCATCAGTGACATTTCTAAACAGCATATAAAGTGGTATTGGTCTGTTATCCATCAATAAAAGTTGGTCAAGCAATACATTTATGATTAAAATAAAATTATTTCCTTGTTTTCACAATCAGAAGCTGATATTTTATATCTTATTAATCCATTTCGTTAAGATGATTAATCTAAAACAAGTAAAAACAAAAGAATGTCTTTAATGTGCCTAGAAACTCAATAACAAATGCGGTTTACCATTTTGTTCTTTTAACTTGGACAATAGCATGTTCAGCAATTATTATTTATATATGAATATATATATATATAATTGCTACAAAATGATATTATCTATATGTACCCTGTCTCGGCCACCTCAAAGTTTTTCAACATGTCTTCAGTTAAACTAAGCGAGTCTAACGAAATATTATCATTTTGTTGAGATCTGAGCAAAGAATATGTCCCTACACGCATAAGGTTTGAATCACTTTTAAATATACCTATTCTTGTCTTAAATGGTCCAGTTTTGGTCCGTTTACTATCCATACCACGAATTTGACCACAAGACTCACTACTTTCGCCAGTTTGTTCCTCGTCTGTTAATCCACGTGAACTCTGTGGTATTTCTGAATAACTGCTTGCAGGTTTGTTAAGAGTTTCAAAGTGTTCGCTTAAACAAGACGTTGTTTGATTATTGAACGACCTACGGTAGAAAACCACAGGTTCTGTGTTCCGCCTTGAATCGTTCCATTCAGAAGGAATATTATCCCACGATAAGCTCAAAGAACTTCCACCTGAATCCATTCCTAAGCTTGCATGGTCCGGGCAAAATGTATCTGTTCCACATAAACAAATTGCTTTCTGCTGGTTATCTTCCGCGGGCATTAAAGGCATACAGTTTTGTCGTTCTTGTGGAGAAGGAATGCTATCATTTCTTTCGTTTTCTTCGTTGTATGTTGGCATTATTTTAATGTCTCGGTCGATGTCTATCACTGAGTCAAAACTCTCATTGTATACGGAATGATTTAAAGACCTGTCTCGTGACGTAGTCAACTCAGGAAGATAACTAGTTTTTAAAAGATTAGATTCGGTGTCGTTGTTTGGATCGTGGTGCACAATTAAAGAGGTATCATCCGACTCGTTGCTTATTTCACGATGTACTATCACAGTTGTAACATGTTTATTTCTGTCTGAGGTATCCAACGATGCATGTTTAGTAAGTAAAGGTCGAACACGAGAGCTTTTATCGGGGGGAGAGTTTCGATAAGCTGGGTTATCCACCCCGTTTGCATCTTTAACAGTTTGTAATTTCTCAAGAGTCGGCCCGCAACTTTTTGACGTCCTTGCTGGTGATGGGCATGTGGCGCTTTCTACATCGTAATAAATACTATGAACGCTATCTTTGTGTCGTATATTTGGTAGTGACGAAGTTTTCATCCAAGTGTCCGAATCTAAATGTTTTCTGATCGTTGAGCGTTTTGGTTTGATTGGTGGTTTTTCATGCGTGCTATCACGACTTGACTTTCTAAATCGTTTTTGGAAGTCATGTGACAAACGCCGTCCAAACGAAGCTATGCTACCACTTCGAGATAAGGATATTGAAAACCTGCCTTTGCTTCGTTTTCGCGGTGGTTTAAGCGGTACTTCAATCCCCCTGAAATAATTTTTGCGAAACTCCTCAATTATTTTATCGTACATTTTGTCTCTTTTTTGTTGACCTGGAATTGATTTTGGTAAAATATTATTAAAATATCTATCTTTAATTTCACAGAATAACACAATTGCGACCATCATAGAAAAAACTCCAAGTCCCATTAAAATGGGTCCAAAATAAACCAATACCCTCAATGGACCCGGTTCTCCTAGCACACTTGGTATTGCAGATGGATTTGTTTCATTTACGATCGAAGTCTCGTTTAAAGTATGGTACCAAGGCAATAATATACTTGGTTTATAGCCAATAATTGTCATTATAACTCCTCCGCTTACGATTATGAATCCTAAAACCGTCACAAAGAATGTACTAAAACAATAGGGTGTCCTGCGTATATCTGAGACCTGAAACACATGTCTAGGGACAATTGGACCTCTGCGTTTTTCTTTTTTGAAAGCGTCACCAATGGTAACATGGGCGCGCGTAACATATACTGGCATTTCTTCACGAGATTATCATAAGACATTATCAGACAGTTACGTCTGATACATTGTGTATTATTCCATTCCAGGTGATTATTATATTAATTATGATTAGGTTATTCCATATCCTTCATTTTATCCAGCGTGTATGAAAAACACTCTCCGGAAGCTTGTGATTTATTATCCAAATCGATCTATTATCACAACCATTTTCAATAGTGATCGCATCATCATTTGATAGATGTTATTCCCTACGGTAAAATTCTCTTAACGCACCAATCAGTATCGTGTAGAAAATATCGATAAAATAAAGGCACGTTCTAAAATGATATTCCCTTCTAGATCCGATGTAATGACACCACGATATTACATTTTTATTCATTTGATTGTAAACCACACACTGATATCCTTTTGCCTTGCTTTCGATATTTATCTGCTATTATCAATTGGTTTTTACCGATACAGGCTCAACTCTGCACGCGAAGAGCATTCAGTCTGCTTGTTTCCTTCAGTTAATAGAAATTCTACTCCAAGTTTGGATCAATGCTTGCTGACGCTGTGATGCCCTTATGAAAGACTCTGTAATAGAGAAAAAATGTCTGTTAATATACAAAAAGTGTAAGACAACACAAATTGATACAAATAGATGTGTCCACGCAGTATCTTTTGTTTGTATGTTCTCTATGATTTAGAGTCTTCTTTACATTTCCATTTTCATTTAAATATATAAGTTGAATAATTGTTAAAATAACTCAAACAAATTCGTAATGAGCACCACATTGACGAAGATTCTTTTTAAGTTTTCAGACTTGAGAGAACTAAAAGTTGAACTAATCTAAGCAGATGTTTTTCTTCCTTTTAAAAATATCTAAATCATTCTAAAATTAGTACATATCCATTTACTTCATAGCGCTGCCAGTTTAATTATACTAACATTGACAGAAATACTACAATTATATATTAACACATTTTCAAGGTATATATTATACACAGTTAGAGAATTGGTCTATAATTGAAGGTCTGTTTCATAATCAATATTTACAAAATTAGACATAACAGCAAACCATTCAATAAATATATTTGGATAGTGTAAGCAATTTGAGTTACATGATCCGATATTACATATAGCAAATAATAAAATGTTCTAGAATGAAATATTTTATTCATCATATAAATGTTCATACTTAAATACTAAATGACTTAAAGCTTTATAAACATCCTTTTACAAACAATATTTTATTAGAATAGCAAAATGATACATTTATATTGAATATTCAATATTTGAAATTCTTATGAAATATGTGCCCATTGTAGAGCTATCAACTTTAAGAGCTAAAATGAAATAATAAACGTTTACACATTTAAGCACACTTGTAGGAAATGCATTAATGATGGCAAAATAATCTTAATTTTTACTTACAATATAAAAACTCAGAACAAATAGATATTACAATAATAATAAATAATCAGTTTACTTTTATACATAAGAGGTAAGTATCCTAAATCCGACCTCGTCTTTACAAGAATTTAACATTGAAACTTCAGATTTACCTACAAATTTGGAGTGCTGAGTAAATACGTATTTGTTCCCTAGCAACAAGAGGATACTAAAAGAAATTCTGCACCTTAATTATTACTTGGAAATTTTCTTCCACCATTTTGCTAATGAAAAAAGAACTGTTATTACCTATACACTACAACTTGTTGTTTATAATCTAATTTCAAAAGAACATGGTATTCAAAAATCAATTTCTTTGCTTTTGATGTTGTACACATACTGTTAAACAAGAAATCGCAAACCAGAACGCAACACCTGCTAGTTTATTCTAAGTAAAAAATATTGTTTTTATAGACTAGCTTGAAAACGATATTATGATTAAAGTTTACCATGCTCAATATGTAATTAAGTTGAAAAATGGATAAAACATGTATTGGTTGTTAAATTACATTTAAGTATAAGTATTCATTCTGTTGAAAGTATTTATCTTGATTGAAAACTCGTGAGAGCATTTATATAGCTTTTCCCTGAACCGGCTTTTTTGTTTGTTTTGTTTGGTTTTACGGCGCACCAACCAACACAATTTAGTTCATATTGAGCAGAAACGCGAAACACAAGTTTGGCTTACCTAGGGTGTTACAAACTTAAAACAACACCAGGGATCACAACAACATTACCTAATGAACTAAGAGATGCATATATTCCAGTTATCTGAACCCATTTAGTTGCCTCTGATAATCACAACATTGACTGCAATTCTAATGATCAAACCCGTTAAGGCTCAGCCACAAGGGACCAAAACCGAATGTGATAAGCTTATGCCACCTGGTATAGAGCCAGTACATTAATGCTGTCACACAAAACTCAGTATTGCTTTCATCTTTAATTGTTTTTCTGTGATACCGGACGGTTTCAAAAATTCATTTACAAAATGCAAAATAATAAGCGAAAATAACATTTTCATATTCGTCAAATTAAAATAACTTTTTTTATCCACCCAATTAATTATCCGGTATCCAAAAAATTCTAAAACTCACATACCAAATTATGTATGTATATTTATAAGAGGAAATAACAAATTCATATGCCTCAAATCAAATTTACTATTTTGCATCCGCTCAATAAAACCTGTTAATACAATTATCCGGTATCCAAAGCACTCTATACTTCAAATACCAAGTTATGCGTAACAACAAATGCATCAGCTAAATCAGTTTTTTATTAGTTCATAATTTAGTATCTATCTTTATAACAAGATGTAATCTTTGTGTAACAAAACTTCAATTGGATTGAAAAGCTTTGTATTTCTTCTGAAGTGGCTTGTAAAACAGACATGTTACAAACAAATCTAGGTTCCTTGGAGTCTCTTTTAAGTCTTCAAGTATGCAAACATCATGCAGTTAATGTATCGGTGCTATTGTGGTAAAACCACTTGGATGTTTTTTACATTCACAACACAGGTGCTTTAAAATTGTTCTCTTGTTGAATCATGTTAGACAACCTGCTATTCTGATGATTTTATCATTGCCTTTAAAACATAAATAAATCATACAATTACTACAATACTTGAGAATTAATCAGTATAAAAAAGTTAAAAATTTGGCATATCCTTTATCACTAAGTAGTCATTTTATTATTTAAAAAGTAAATTCTGGTTTCATTTTGTGTTCTTAAAATTGAACAATGCTAATTGTAATGGCACTGGGGGAAAGGAGTTACAGTCCAAAGTACTAACTGGCTTATGTATATTTATGTCTTTAAATTCTATCCTACAAAAATGTAATATTTAATATTGGTTTATACGAGGAAACATAATCGTCATTTATAAAACATTATATCTCATGAATAAAAAACATCTGAATCTCACAAATTCAATATCCTTTTTTTCTCTCTCAAAAAAAACGAAACAATCACAGTAAAAAATGAGTGTTTGAATGTATATATTTATATCAAATATAACATTCAACAAGATAGAAGTCCGTTCAATTTTATTTTAAAATAGCAGACAGACTTCATCACTATAACAATTCTTGTTGCGAACATAACTCGTTTTCTATTAATCATAAACCTTTAGTCGAGTGAATTTTATCAGATTAAGTGTCACTTTTCGCCGGCTGTAAAACATACTTTATTTGATGTTGAAGTTGATTCTTGGCAAGGTAAAATGAATATCATTACTTGGGGAATTTATTTATTTCAATGATGACATTTCAAATGAGGAATTTGCAATAATTTTATAGAATGGGAGTCTTGGGACTAATATTTTTATTTTATATATTAATATATCACGCCATTGTGCACGTGTACTAGTTCCTCGCACCGATTTCGTCATCAAGTACGTCACGCTTCGCAATCATAAAATGACCGTCATTCAAATACTTTAATATGTTATTATTACAAAATAAGCATTTCTTACGTTTACTATGTACTATTATGCACATTTAGCACAGTAATTAAATGAATGAAACCTAACTTGATTGAAGCTATAACCGTAATGTTTTGAATCAAAAGTGAAAGTAATACACTCGAGTCTGTGACGGCCGAATAGTATGTGTGGTGACAGTCGTTTCTGTACTAATCAGACAAAGTAATATTTCCGGGGAGTTTTACTTGTCAAAGCTCCCAAGAGACGTTTAAACACGGAGTGGGATCCGGTCTAGAAAATTCAATGGCTGATGAATACATATAATTGATCAGATTACTCTTACACTGTCCCTCCTTTTTATTACGTATGTAATCGAATTCAAACATTTTAACCAAGGCATAACGGCATTGCCCCCAGCAATGTATTCCGATCCCCATTTTGTTATGATTATGATGCAGTCATATACATGTACAATGAATGTATTTTTTTGCAAATAATGGGTACCTGGTAAGTCAAATTACACTTGATAATGAAAACAGTTTCTCAAATGTTAAAGAAACGTGTTAAATTCGGTGCCTGAATTTAATTTCAAAGAAATGTTGTTAATTTATCCTTAGCACATTATCGATCGTCAGCATTCCATCTGACTAAAAAAGTCCAAAAAACATGTCCGTATTCCTTGCTGCTAATGAAATAACGGCATTATGTGATTTAACACTCCACTCTTGTCTGCTTGTTACATCTTTTAATTTGGCTCAGATGGAAAAAGAGGGTTTCCTTAAAACAGATTCCTGATCTTCATCAGTCCAATACAAGAAATTTTACCATGCTGAAAAAAGTTAACAACTCGGTTTGTTGCATCCGTGTTTAATGGAATTAAAAATTTTGTTAGCGTTCCGTTTCAGTAAATGGTTTAAACTACTTGGTATACAAAGCAATTAAAGGAATGAAAACTTGTATTCACAAACAATTAGGGACAATCAAAATAAATGTGAAAGTTATGCAATATTTGAAAAGTGTATTGTAAAAGGATTAAATGCATGTACATATCAGTATTCTTTACTGATGATAATCAATGTACAACAGAAATCTAAGCTATAAGATTGAAGACTTCTATGTCACGTTATTACATGACTCCAATGCTTCATTGAATGTCCTTTCGTCCCTACACAGCCAATCGCGTGTTGACATGATATATGGCATCTTTGGTTATCAAAATAAGGAAAAAAATTGTTGTTCATTTTCTTCGAAGACGTCTAAGCTCTGACGTAAAGTAAGAATGACTGACATATTGCTTTTTCCTTGCTATTGGTGTATTACATCATAGTTGCGGAATATCTTTTTTTCTAGTGATGAATAAAATATGTAAAACAAGACCAACAACGAAGGACGGCATTCCCAAAAAAGGACCACCGGCAAAGTGCCCTGCTGGACATTAAAAGCTTTACCTTCGATTGTTTGTTAACATATTGGATAATTCATTTTTAGCTCATCAACATAACATTTTCTCATTGGATATAAATTTTGTATTCCTACACCTCTTCTAATATACATGTAGCTACTGGTTTCAAGTTTCCATTGCAATAGATAATTTTGTAGTGTCGCTTGATTTTCAAGATGATTATGTGAAGGGTAATTTGCAGGGGGGATTTAAAAATATTTATGAATATTTACATATTTCATAAAAAAAAATAATTAAGTGAAATAGCTAACCCAATACTCTCCTGTTAAGAAAATGGAATATAAAATAAAGGAAATAGAAACATAATGATGAAGTCGTGAAGTTCCTAACGTTTTGTTTCATTTTTCTTTTTTTCCGGTTTTTATAAGACTTTTTTCTTTTTACACTGACAATTTCCTTTATATGAAGTAAAAATGTAGCCATGATTTTTATCATGAAGTTTTGTTTTTGTTTGTTTGTTTTTTGTTTTTGTTTTTTATTATTATTATTATTGTTTGGTGGGTGGGTCGAAGGGCATACTCTTCACCTCTACTGCCAAGCTATCAAGTTATATAGATAGCTTCATTTTTCATTTATCTTATAATTAAAAGCTTACACTGATTTGAGGCATAAACGGTTGGAACATATTAATTCATCAAACACAAGCAGGAAACACAACTCTAATACAAAAATAATCACTGTTCAACGGAATCAATTTTCATGGTGAAAGGAAATGTGTGTTTATTTAATCATGTTAAATTAGAAAATGAGTATAATTCCATGCTACACATCAAATATCAAAGTGTTACTGATTATTTCCTAATTGGCTACATGGTCAAATAGTGAAACCATATGAACAATATCCAAAGCATTCATATAATATTTGCACAAAAACATTTGGTCGTAGTTTCGAAGTGTGTATTGGCCAGTCAAACGGTTAGCATAAATTTCTTTATGAATCAAACGCGCTGCCCTCCACGGATTAACATTATGCTCTTATCGGATTATTATACGAATAATAAACAGTCTAATCATAGCATAACAAAAATTAAAGATTTATAAAGAATACATAAATGCAAGAGTAAAATGTTCTTTTGACGACTGATTTCAAAATTGTGTTCGTCTTTTTTCCAACAAAAATAAATAAATAGATAGAAAAATAATTCATTTATTAAAATGAATGAATGAATTAATTAATTAGGAAAAAATAATCTAAAGATCTTACAATCAACAAATCACTAAACGTAATGGTATTGTACTCATAACGACTTCTCGTAAATTTCTATTTTATTGAACTAAATTTAAAAGGTCTACTTGTTGTCATATTTATTTCATACACTTTACCATATCTATTCAGGTTATCTGCTTGTGAACAAACTATTAGCATTGGATATATTGTTTGAAAAGCGTGGGTGCTGGCAACTGGCCAGAAATCACTGTAAAACCGAGAGCTAAATTGTGTACGAGCATACTGGAAATGTGTTTCTTTTTTCCCTTGCTGCAATTTATGCATTAGAGATAATGTTCGTAACAATAGAATTCCGTTATAAAATAAAAAAACAATACATCAAAAGCTATGAAGATAAAGCAATACTGGTTTTAGATGGCCAACTTTGTATAATGATGAATGACAATATTATTAAAGTTAATATGGAATATAGTAGATGAACTAAAGCATTGACGGTCAAAAATGTAAAACAATTTCGGATCATGTATCGCGCACTTGACAACAACTTCTATGTATATTAAATTAATATAATGTCTAATACTTAATACTTTCAACGTAATAAGTCATTGTTTTACATACTTTCAATTATAGACCAATTCACCTTAAAAGGATAGCCATTTCCTATACACATTGAACAATTAATTTGAACACGACATTAATGTTTTAACAAATTTTAACGCACAACAACAAACAGAAATTGTACGCGAATGGATTCTTTTACCATGACAAATAGAGTATTTAAAATGCACATTGGTGTTATAAGAAATAACAATAATATAACGGTGAATGACATGATGCATGCATAATAATATCTATCTGATATTCTGAAACAATAGTCTTAATTATCTATGTACGTGAAAAATGGCAACATGAAGTGACAATAAGAATAAAAAGAAATAGCTCATCAAAGCCCTTCATGGTTTAAACATATTTTATTCAGAATATTTTATATGTGTATGTAACAACATTGCAATAATTATAGATTTTGTCTGAAAGCAAAAATTAATAGATAATAAATTAAGAAGTCATTATCTAACTTTTGAGGCTCTTGTGTATGAGTTTTTCAAGTTTTTTTTATTTGTTGTTGTTGTTTATGGTGTTGGTTTTTATTTATTAAGAACGTTTTAAAGAAAAGAAATTGATTTCTTTTTATAGAATTTGCTTATACTAATATAGCATACCTTTATCAATGGAAGACGTGCTTTCTCTATTTAACAAACAATCTTATATATTCTATCTGATAAAGATTGTAAAGCAGAAAAAGTACTTGCAAGTCCGTTGGATCATTTATCAGTCTTAGATTAAGAGTTTGCATATATAATCTCCGTTTTTTGCATTTTGTATTGATTTTGACAAACGCTAGTAAAAACACTTGTTTACATTTAAAACAAAACATGTGTTTTATATCATACAACTTAAAACCTTACCTAATGTTAGGTATATGACAGCCTTTTTTTATCTTAAAGTACAAATTACATACTACATATGCACAATTTTATTGATTAATATGTATTTTATAGTATAAAAAGAATGCGGCTCATTTAGATACATTAATAACCTGAAATTGTTCCGTTCTAAAATGAATAGAAAAAAAAGTAATTTCATAAGTGATATTTAATATGATGATACATTGTCTGATATCGATTCAAAATTTAAACCAAAAAAGAAAAAGAAATGAATATTGGAAATGCAATAGTATTGAAATTCATGTCAATTTTATTGACGCATGTATATAGAACAACATTCGTTCATCGTATAAAATTGCAGTCTTTGGCTTTTCTGCTTCAGAAACATTAACACTGTTCTCTTTCTAGAAGCAATATATTTCAAGAACATTATTTTATGAGGTAAAACCGGGTCATTAATATTAACTGAAACACGAAAGATAAATTGGTCTTTATTATATCTGCTAATGTAATAAAAGCCCTATGAGACTTTACAATCACGCTGGCATTTTACATCTTATAATTGCGTTAAAGGAAAGAAACCATTCCATGTAAAATGTGGATTTTATTTTACAGTCAAGTACAACTTCAAAGAGAAAATTCGTAAGAACGTTAAAATAAAACCAATTTGGAAATGTCTTGAGGTCCGTATTGAACGATTTTTTGTTTGTCAATTGACCATTGTACATGTATAAAGAGGGGAAAAAGAAAGTTAATGAAAGTATTTGTAACATATTGTGAACAAGTTTATTATGACTCGTATAAGTATGGATTATTTCATAATAACCCTCGTTTTTACGGCGATTATTATCGAAGGATCATCGTGGCGTTAACGTTTTTGACCTATACATACATGGCAGCTGTAAATATTTATATTTAATTTCCATCTTATTTCGAAGAAAGAATATTAGATATTATGAGATTATGTTATCTGAATGAACAGTTCCTCAACTGAATACAATCATGTATGTTTATATTTACAACACGCAGTCACCTTGACATTCTATCACGTCAAGTTTTCTTCAGGATAATACTGCATATCAAATGGTTTTTGATCATTATTTTTAAATGCACAATTATTTTTTAGTTATGATCGTAAACTCGAAGCATCTGTCTTCGGAACTCTTTTTTACTTTCTCCAAATTATGCGCGGTTTATCAAAATGAAAATAACAGAAAGTTTGAGGATTATGATAGCATTAATATTTATTTCTATCGTTTACCTTAATTTGTACATTTATTTACAATTCTGATCATTTGTAACAAAATGTTTAATCATTGCTATGTTAATTAGAATACAACCTTTATTCAGAAAATATAGATAGATATTCCTGTGAACTCTGAACATTCTCATCATTGCAACATTAATCTTATTTAATGGCTTTTGAATAAGACTATATTTTACACTCGGAAAGCTTTCAATATCCCTATAAGGAAATTGCTCTACAATAAAAATGATATAATAACACTGACAGGAAGTTGTAAATAAGTCCAGTGGTATTTATTTCAGAATTATCATGAAGAAAACGAGAGCTACTCCGAAGAACGACAGGCTCTCCTTTATTTCAGTACTAGATAGAATGATAAAAGCAAAGTAGAAAATGGGTCAATATTAAAAACAAACTGATTGGTAGAATTACCTGCCCAGAATTTCATGTTTAAAGTAAATATATGTGATGATATCTGAAAAGAATCCTGGAAAAAGTTATAAAAGGAATTTCAAATATAAATCTAAAAAACACTATCGTATCGAGGCTATTTGCCCTTTCAAAAAATTGAAGTTTTGAAAGTAAAAACGAATTCAAAACAAATATATTTTAAGTGTTTGGGAAATTAACCTTATTAATGTGTTCATAGGGGCAAAACAGAAGGGGGGATTATGTAAAATATTATTTTAGAATTATCTACCCTTGTGACATGTTGTCACATTTCGAACATGTATATTACGTTTGAAGTGTATAACTTCATAGCTTTTGTAAAAATGGAACTTTACCTATTATCTATTATTTGGACCAATGACCTTATCATTTGACCTTTTGCGCTGAAAATAAAACTGACAGCTAGTATTAACAAGGTGCATTTCCATCTTACGTTTCAATGAAATCGGGCTATTTGTACTGAATCTAATGATTATCAATAAAACAATTAACACAAATTAAAGTAGAGCTAAAAATGCATGATGCAACAATGTCAATATTTTTTAAGTGACTTTCGTTTTATTTGTAGAAACGGCATTCATTTCAAAGACACGCATATTATTATCTTACGAGAAAGTTAGTTTGTTTATTAAGCGACAACATTTCTAAAATCACACCATTGTCTCAAGGTGATGCAATTTTCAAGAATAAAGGACTGGTGCTAAATATAGATGAGTATGAAACAAAGGTAGGAAAATGTAAACAAAATAGTATTATAACTTGCATACAAAATACTTATTCACTATAATTAAACCAATTGCCAACAGAGCAAAAGAAGCAATAGATAGTTCAACTATGTGGCAAATAAGTACATTTCGAAACTGTAACAAGACAACGAAAATCAGAAAAGTTTCTTATGAAGCAAATATTTATTTATTACCGGTGCATATTGTGCCTATAAATTTTAAAGAAACAAGACACAATGATAGGATTCTTTTTAAATAATAACAATTATTATAACAAGTACAACAGACATAAAAAGAGTAAGAAGTTTCTTTGGAAATCTCCAAGAGCAAGACAGAACTTCGTCTTCTCCTTGTCAAGTAATGAAATCTGTCAAGGACTTAATGGGATGTCACATCGTCCTAATAAATATCATTAGCGTGTTGACATGCCATATTACATCTTCTGTCATGAAGAAAACATTTTTCTTTGTCAGACGTCTGAGCTTCCTCTAAGGTAAATCAACTGACATTTTTAATGGCTCACAGAACTTTGATGACATGGTAGGGAAAGATTAGTTATGACATGGTAGGGAAAGATAAGTTTTTACGGTTTTGCAAATAAATCCTTCTTAAGTTGATGAATTTGATGCTTGTTTTGGGGTAATTTGCATGCATATTTGTTTCAATGAAGAAAGAACATTACTTCTTCGTTTTTGCATGTAAAGCTCAGTTTTTACAAAGTGTTTCAAAAAGTTCAAAAGATTATTTATAGAAAATCATAATGGGTACTACTCATATTCTCTGATGTTCAAATCAACTGTGTTTGGCATTGTTTATGAAAGTCACTTGATAGTATTAGAATAAAATAATAATTTCCATGTAAACCTATTGCAATACAGGAGTAAAAATCAACTTCTTGTAAAGGATATAAAGCTATTTTTTTCATTAGTAAAATTATTTAGTTAATTATTTTCATAATCTTATGATAAATTCTCAAAAAGAATTTCAACATAAAATGTCTCAGTTACTCAACACACATGGATATTGTACGTAAACAGAATAAAATCTTCTGTAACAAAATACTATTTACGTTTTAAATTGTTTAGTTATGATTATGATTTTGTTCATATTCCATTCGGTCGTAAGGAAATATACGAACACACTCCTTTCATAACAGGTATTTTGGATGTAAACTTTTTCAAAATTTGAATTACAACTTTAGCAGCAGACTTATATATTTTTACATATTTTTAAGAAAGTATTTACAGAAAAATACATATTCATGGTTATAAATTTTGTATTATTCCTGTTTGAAAGATGACTCAAAATTTATTTATCTTAACTTATATTATTTGTGGACACTTAAAATTTTTCGTTATTGATCTGGCTGTAAAAAGGCCTACATTTTTATTTTTTTTTTGCTTTCTTATACACTGTTATCAAATGGCTTTGTCATGCGAGGCATTGTGACGTTGAATTATGTATAAACATTATTTGAAAAGCGTGGGTGCTGACATTTGTCAAGAAACAATTATTGATATAATGAAAGCTGAAATGTTTGTTTTGTACAAGCAGACTTAAAATGTTCTTACTATTTAATTGCTAGACTGTAATAAACATAATATTCATAGAAATACGTACAGGAGATAATTTACAATTATTACAAATTTAATATAAAAATGAGATATTATTCGTAGATTAAAATCAAACCATGAGAGGAAAACAAAACCAAAATAGAGCATGATTTATTTTGACTTGTACATAAAATGATAAATATAATGATACAAGATTGATTGGTGCCGGGATGGGGAGGGGATATGGCCATGGGCATTTCCTTGCTGTTAAAATTACCCTCTATGACCAAGCTGAATCAAACCGAGCTTGCAATAAACAATTTCATTTTTTCTGTCCTTTAATAATTTTATTTATCTCTATTAAATTTATCTATATAAGTATCTGTTATAGCGTTTAAAATAATGTCAAATAAATATTTACAAGAAATTTATTTCTATTTTTATTTACACCGGTAAAATTAGATTTGATGTTGTTAAAGATTATTATCATTTTAAAAATGAAGTTATATGTGTTATTTTAGCTAAATAATTTTGTTAAAGTTTTATTTGTCATAAATTATTATTTCTTTCTTATCATTCTGAATTCACAATCACAAATATCGAATTTCTCGCGACTATGCATTAATCTTTACCTTGCCGAGGGCTACATATCCTAAACGACCAGTACAGGCCAAGATCAGCAGGTATGATCACTGTATGCACTGTTCGCTTTTTAGTCAGCACTTATTTTGAAATTCTACCTAAATAAGGTGAATGGTTTTGTCCAGATTGAATGATGGACAGGTCCAGTTAAGATATAAAGTGAACCCCTTAAAGGCGTTACAGTGGACTTTACAGTTTATATTATCCTCTGATTCATTTTTATTCAATTTGACTTGATATGTTGTTATTAAAACAGGTATTTTTAGTAGGATCGGAGCGTTTGACACAAATATAAGTGACATCCGCTTTTCATTTTATCCATTAATAAAATCCTCTATATGATACCTTTTCACATCTTATGGTCGCCTTCATTCACATTTTAAGGACCATTAATCCAAATATCTAGCTTCTATGACGTTAATGAGAATTTAATTCTGGCAAGACTACAATAGTATCCTATATCTAATAGTTAAAACTACGGTGTCTCGTTAGTGCCATCGCGACGCACACATAACTAAAAACAACGGGAAAAAAAACGAAATAACGAAACCAGATGGTTTTTTCCATCATACTTTAGACTTTTTAATGTCGTTGTTTCATTGTTTCGTTATTTCGACTTTTCACGACTTTTCATTATGAAACATCGTATAACGAATTTAATTGCTCGTTTCAGTAATTTCATTTTCGTCCGGATACATTTACTTAATTACAAATATCTTAAAGATCCTGTAAGTTTTGTGATTGATATGTTGATTTGTGTGTATACCACACTTGCAAAAATTATATAATTATGTATATAATTATGCAAATAAAACAATTCTCAAACATCGTAGAATATGTAAAATGTGTACTGCAAATAGTTGTGCACATTATATTTAATCAACTAGAAATGTGTCATCATGCATGCCACGGATGCCCCCGCTTGCAGCCAAAATTTCAGATGTTATAATATTTAGTTCCAAATTTGTTTGCACAAATAATTTTTTTCATTTTAAGTTCAAAGCCCTTAAAACTTTTCAATGTTAACACAAACCATTTTCATACAATGTTCAAGGCACTGAAATTATTCAGTCTAAACCTTTTGAAAATAGCATATTTCATATTTGTAGCCAAAATAATGGCTACATACATTTCAGTGCTGAAACTGAAAGTTCAAAATTTTTACAACATTCAAGAAAGATAAGTTTGTCCAAAATCATTGAACCACGACCAAATTCAAACTTAAACTGCTTATTCCTAAGATGTATCTATATTATTTTCAAAATGAAAGGGACATAACTCTGCCAAAAAGTCATCGAACCATGACCAAATTTAAACTTGACCTGCCCATTCCTTTGACATATCCATATGTCAAATTTGAGTAGTTGGGTAGATAATGAACAGAAACTGTAAATTTCATATTATTTTCAAAGTGAAAGGGGCATTACTCTGCCAAAAATCATTGAACCATGACCAAATTCCAACTTGGCCTGGGCATTCCAAAAATATATCCATATGTCAAATTTGAGTTGAATGTGTTGTACCATTGGGGAGATAATAAACAGAAACTGAAAATTTCATATTATTTTCAAAGTGAAAGGGGCATAACTCTGCCAAAAATCATTGAACCATAACCAACTTTGAACTTGACCTGCGCATTCCTGTGACGTATCCATATGTCAAGTTTGAGTTAAAAGTGTTGTACCATTGGGGAGATAATGACCGGAAACTGAAAATTTCATATCATTTCCAAAGTGAAAGGGGCATAACTCTGCCAAAAATCATTGAACCATGACCAAATTCGAACTTGACCTGTATTTTCTCACGACATATCCATATGTCAAATTTGAGTTGAATGTGTTGTACTGTTGGGGAGATAATGAACGGAAACTGAAAATTTCATATTATTTTCAAAGTAAAAGGGGCATAACTCTGCCAAAAATCATCGAACCATGACCAAATTCGAACTTGACCTGTATTTTCTCATGACATATCCATATGTCAAGTTTGAGTTGAATGTGTTGTACCATTGGGGAGATAATGAACGGAAACTGAAAATTTCATATTATTTTAAAGTAAAAGGGGCATAACTCTGCCAAAAATCATCAAACCATGACCAAATTCGAACTTGACCTGTATTTTCTCACGACATATCCATATGTCAAATTTGAGTTGAATGTGTGCAACCATTACTAAGATAATGAACGGAAACTGATGATGACGGAATGACAGAATGACGGAATGACGGAAGGACGGAATGATGGAAGGACGGAATGACGGAAGGACGGAATGACGGAAGGACGGAAGGACGGAACAGGGTAACACTATATGCCCCGGCCATTACATGGCGGGGGCATAATAAATTATATGCGTTCATTTCTTATTGGAAAATTTGACTTAGAATTGATAGAAGATAAATTTTTAATTACCTACCTTTATTTACATGAAATGTTAAATTCGTAAATATCGTTATAAATAATTAATGCTTACTGGAACTTACAATATTGACAAATCTTAATTTGAGCATCATATTTATGAAATAAAACCATGAAAAAATGTGTTTCAGGATCTTTAAGATAACAGTATTGGATATAGCAATACTGCAGCATCTGTATCTTGTGTAGCAGATAAATAAGAACAAAACAGGTTAGCAAAAAAGAAGAGAGAATGTACTTGCCTGCGGTACTTTTTAATGTTAGAATGACTTATTCCGAGTCATATTTTATTAACGACTTGTCTGTTAGAATGACTTATTCCGAGTCATGTTTTATTAACGACTTGTCTGTTAGAAAACTAAAACTAATTGACTTTTGCTAACGAGCGCATAGATTGTTTTCAATTTCAATTTCAATCTTTTAAAGATAAACACGGATAACTTACATGTATAATAGAGCAAATATAGAAAAGCTCAATTCACCGACTAGTGCTAGTTCGTTTTCCTGCTCGTTTAAACTTATGTAACTTATTGGTAAATTCTGTATTTTGAAAGTTTCAATTATGCCAACTGAAAATGATTGACATAAAATTAATGGTAAGGTAAATATCCTTTTGTTCGTAGGAGTTTTTGAATAAATATAAGAGTATGTCTTATTCATTCATAAACGATTTTTCATTTACTTAAGTCAATATTTCAAAATGGTTACTTGAATAAAAGTTATTATGTCAACCTGGCAAGAACAGTCGAATAGTCTGCCTGTGTGCGGGTCGATAATTTAGTCTTATAATTAAGTCAAATAAACTTGTATAGAATAATCATTTGCCTGTAAAGCAACTCGTCTGTTTAAGTAAGACAGTGTACTTATTCAATATAATTGTCTTTTATTATTTTATACGTTTTAAAATACAAGTAAATGAAGTAAAATGACGTAATATCAACAAAACACTTATTAGCTATAATAATTGAAATTAATGATTATACTTTTAATACCGTCTGGAAAGCGCCTTTGAATTCCCATCTGGTCAGATTGATACGTATCTACACATATATAATATGAAGATTATAAAACTGACATTTGTTTTCGAAAAAAGGAATGCTACAAGGTGTCCTTGTATGCCGTTAGTTATCGATCGTCATTGCATTATCATGCTTTGATGTAAATCCTACATTAATGAGCCACTGAAACACGTATACTATACATGTAAGAGAAATAAATATATTTAAACTAATAAATTAATTTTCCATTAAAGACACATTTTGTATTTGAAACAAGCACTTTCTCATTTTAAAAGGGCTAACCTAAGTTTTATAACGCTTTCATATTGATTTTAGAGTTAGATTATTTTAACCTGAAGAAAATAGAACTGAATGATAAATTAATTGTCATAAATGTTGTACAATGTAAAAAGAGTATTTTGACCTTCGACTGTACTCATTGCGTTGCAAAATATAATGCACACAAAACAATGATACCAGTAATTTGCAAATGAGTAGCTTTTTTGAAACTGAAAATAGGTCACCAAAGATATCTTTTTTAAAAATAAATGTTAAAACATTTCTGAACAACAACTGGCTTTCGATTCGTTTGAATATCTAAATCTTATCTATTGGCAATAAAAGCTGTTACTGCAAGATGCAAGAAAAAGGTTTTCTTACAATTAATGACCTAAGCACCATCAGCAAAGTACACATCATTTGTTATAATCATTTTCAAACTTCACACATTTTCAGATGACGATGTTTACATGGATATATAATGTATTGCAGAAAAAATAGTGCTAAAATGTCTTACAATTTTATTTCGGAAAAGAATATGACTACAATCACACTAACGTGTGCACAATTTCCTTCATAAGAAACATAAATCTTAACTCAAGACGTTTTCATCTGATTGCATGTCAACTTTTCTCCGGTTATAAAACACATTATATTACATACGGAAATTGATTCTGAGAACGCTGGAAAATAAGTATCATGTCATAAAGATATGAATTCATTTTTAAAATTTAAAACTTTGTTTAGCATAAAAAATGTAAACTTATAGCAATATAGAATTTATTATTTGTCTTTTTAAGTATATATTACAATATTTAATGTAAAACATTTTATTTAAGCGTTTTTGAAATGCAACACACAGCATTAGTCTGTTAAGTGTTGATGTCTAATCCATGTAGATAATACAATATACAAATATATATTATGTATATCAATTTTGCACAAACAGATTTCATGCATATTCATTTTTTTTGCATGGCAAACATTAGTTACTTATGATCTTATATGTCTACATATATTTTCTTAATGTATTTTGCGACAGATTTTTCTGGGGCAAAACTGTACCTGTATTTCTAATGGCATTGTGTTTACAGTTCTTATAATAATTTTGTCTCTTATTTGTTTCTTAAACACATTCACAAAAAACGCTTTGTGATTTAATTGAAAATGTCTGATTAACATTTACCATTTATAGAAAAGTAAAGAGGCGTATTTATAAGACAGTAACTGTTGAAAAAGTTAACAATTCGTAGGGATTCGACAAATCAGAACAGTTCAAAATTATAACAAAATCACACTTTATTATACATATATAATAAATAAAAAAATACTATAGGAAAACAAAGGTGAGTTATTATTATCATGTGTTATGATTGCCCTTTAATTATTATTTTAGTATCTTAAGCAATAACAATATATCTTTCTCCTTTTTATAGATCTGAGCTTATATGTTTTTCAAGAGTGTTTTGGTTAACATCCACAACGGTATAAGCATTATATGAATTGATACGAAAGCGTGGGTGCTGGCATTTTGCCAGAGTTAATTGCTTAAAGCGAAGCATGAATTGTATTGCTTTGAATGTCCCCCTGTCATACCGTTTAAATATCATCAATACTCTATCCTTTATACAGACTAGAGATATTATCACAACAAACATTGCATGTAAACGCAATGTGATGGAACAAGTACAAAACAATTAAGCAGTATAGCTATTTCTGGTTAGCAAATATAATTCACGTTTGTCACGTTTTAAAATATTGTCATAATAGTTTATTTTTCGATATGATTACTCCTTGAAATCATTTGAATTTTTAATCACGCAAACTGATATTTAGTTTATAGAAAGTATATTTACATTCCATTACGATCGTAAGTTTCCATGAGCATGCCATTATCAAAACTTTGTTTTTCATATCACCATAATAAGGTATTTTAACAATATCCATACAATGTGTTGGTACAACTATCTGAATAGAAAATTTATATTATCATTGTTATCTTCTCAGTGCATTTAACCTTAACCATATTTATAACATCAGTCTGTAGAAATGTTATTTTCAGATTTCTACGCCGGATTAAAAATAGCTACGCAAACATGGTGTTAACAACCAGTTATTCAATTTAGACTCGGAAATTATAACAATAAGGTTCAGTGTGATAAAGTTAATGTTGGAATTCATTGTTCGAAAGTTAAAAGTAAATATGTTAAAATGCAGCTGAAAAAGCGTTTCGCTGAAAAATTCTCTCTAACTTCTTGTCTTGTCTTGTCTTGTCTTGTCTTGTATATCCCTTAACCTAGCACAAATTTGGGAAGTATTCAATTATCAATTCAAGAGTCTAAGGATCACGAAGGACAAGAAAACATGTCATCACCACAGAGTTAAAAACAGAAACATTTTAAAAGACGCAATTCATAGTATAACACCTGTCTTTAAGATGAAAGGTTAATCCTATTTATCTGCCATCATTTGATAAACTTTAGTAAACTTTTAGTAAATGTTGAATTCTGCTTAAGCCGGTGCTAGGGGGCGTGGACTGTAGTTTGCACTTGACAGTACCGTCCATGAACAGGCTCAATCAAACCGAGCCAGCAACGTTTTCAATTATGCCGTGTTGGGCTTTCTTTAGGGATTCTTATTTTCTCTATTTTACATTGATTTGATACTCCAGTATTGACGTCCAATAAAGTCAGTGACAAAAGTTTTTGAACCCAAACAACTGAACACTGCAACTTTTGATATACCAGACGCTATACTAATATGCCATTGGTGTGGTACTCGATCACAAAAGAATAAAGACGAACGAGACTTTTAGCATAATATGCTTATTATAACAAAGAATCAATGACAGTTCACCGTATAGTTCATGAAACGTGAGTCCAAGTCTCCATAAGGTTCATTTATCAAAAGTCAGTAACCGAAGGTTTTCTATAAACGGATCATAATCCCAATAGGGTGTATATTTGTTTATGTCCCATTTTTAATAAAGCTACTTAAAACGTCAAATGTACAATGATGTATTATATGGATTATAAACAACGCCTGCTGAATTTGAAATTGTCTGAAACTTAATCTTTGTAAAGCCTGTTATGAAACAAGCCCCAAGATGTCTCAAACTATTCTTGCCGTTATTATAAAATGCCAATTTCCATGAAAATAAATTCAATGAATGATTTTAAAAATAAAACCAAATGATGTTTTGCAGAGAATCAGTTACTAGCAATCAGTAATCAAGACCCGATTGTGATTATCCTAGAAAATAGAACAGCAATAAGGTGCAGAATGGATGTTTATATCAGGCCTTGTTTTAGACTGTCTAATAGATTTAATTCCATTGATACATTGTATTGTATATTAATAAGATGACATGCAAAGCTTATGGATATTTTTAATTGGTATATTTTTGCATTTTACCGGCAAAAGATTGAATACTCAATCCATTTAACAAGGAAACTGACTGCCAAAGCATTTAAAATTAACCTCCTCTCAAAGTCCCTTTAAATTCATTACTTTAAATGAAAGCTTCATTTAAATTAAAATTTGAATCAGATGAAATGCCTCAATATGAAACATTCGACAATCTATCATTTTCAATGAGAATACAAGAAGCACTATCAGTTTCGAATAAATTATAATGAAAACAGAAAAAAACCTGTGTCTATAAATAAACTTGAAATATCACGATTTGACATTTACCTGGAAAGATTAGTATCGTTAACGTTTCATTGCAACAGTATGGAATTAAGTTATGCAATGGCCGACATATGACGCTCGATTAGAAAGATATAACTGCATCGCGACAAATGATACGAGAAAATACAAAGCGGCAGTGTAAATGACAACTCAAATGTAAGGTTACTGTCGGGAATTGCGCTCATATACATGTGCCGTTAAATGACGCCAACGTATGCGTGACGTTAGAGTACGTCACTTCCTATGTTTTGTAGTATAACGTTAGTAGTTTTGAATAGACGTATAAACCAGACACAACGTGTTGTACATTATTATCGTAGTATAATACCCTATCCGACATTGGTGCCGTGACTAAAACATGAAGATAGATAAATTACGATCAGTCAGAGAGGGACAGCGAAGATGTATCGAAATAAAGCTTGAACGAATTGAACGAGCGAAAGAGAATTCATCAATGATAGAATTTAACGCAATTTTTGAAGCCATTATCAGTGGAGCAGAGACAATTAATTCCTTAAACGAAAAGATTATAGAACTGACGGAAGTAACGGATATCGAGGAGGAAATAATAAGCAGTGAAGAATATGGATTGACGCTGGAAATAAAGGTGAGAGAACTTCAAGCCTATAGCAAAGCAACTAACCCGCAAATCCAGATGGAGGACAGAAGTGGTTCTTCAATCGAAAACGTGAATAATGGTAACAGTTCTTTGCAAAATGTGAGTACATTTCATTCAAATACGTCGCT
Organism: Ruditapes philippinarum; assembly: GCF_026571515.1. Taxonomy (NCBI): domain Eukaryota; kingdom Metazoa; phylum Mollusca; class Bivalvia; order Venerida; family Veneridae; genus Ruditapes; species Ruditapes philippinarum. The sequence continues at coordinate 75,251 of NW_026855730.1, read as the reverse complement.
TTATCAGAGACTGCCGAAATTATCGCTACCTGTATTTAGTGGTGACATTCTCGAATGGCAAAGTTTTTGGGATGCTTTTGATTCCTCTGTTCATCAAAACCCGAATCTTACAGAAGTACAAAAATTTAATTATTTGAAGACGCAACTAGAAGGCAGTGCGGCTAATGTTATTCAAGGATTTGCACTTACGCATGCAAATTACATACAAGCAGTCGATTTACTGAAGGAGAGGTTCGGACAGAGTCATAAAATCATTCATGCGTATATACAGGCGTTACTAAACCTGCCAGCCCCGAGCAATACTCTACACAGTATGAGAAACTATAACGACAAATTAGAAGCTTATATTCGCGGATTGGAATCGCTAGGTCAGTGTCAAAATACGTACGGAACTCTTTTAGTACCAGTCATTATAGACAAACTTCCGGCAGAAATTCGCAAGAGTTTAGCACGAGAAAATGGCAGCGATAAGTGGTCATTAGAATCTTTACGAAAAGCGTTATATCGTGAACTGAATATCATGGAGGCCGGACAGACTACAGATGCTTTAGCTGGTTATAGAACTACAGCGTCGTTTTTCACGGGCGCTAGACGGAAACCGGAAGCCGGTAGTCACGTGATACACAGACGGATGCACAAAACGCTTATTGATCAGAGAAAGTGTATTTACTGCAATGAAAATCACCATGCTAACGATTGCACAAAGTTAATTGATGTGAGGGTTAAAAAGGACAAAATAAGAAAGAAGCATTTATGTTTTAATTGTTTGAAAAATCACCAAGTAATTAACTGCCGATCACACTTCAGATGCTTGAAATGTAAAAGAAAACACCATACTAGTATATGTGAAAATTGTCCAGATTCAAGGCCGAAAATAAATACCTGCCCGACAAACCTACCTTCAACCGGAAGTGATACCTCCACTCAAATACAGGCAACAGTTTTACACTCAAGATTCGAAACCGACCAGACGTTTTATTAAAAACAGCTGTCGCTCAAGTATGTTCTGAGACACAGTTCGCGCAGGCAAACATTCTTTTTGATGAAGGGGCCACAGCGATCCTTTATTTCTGAAAAACTAGCCAAAAGATTGAATGTTCAGCCGCGTGGAAGCAGTGCCATTAGTTTGGCAGCATTTGGAGATTCATCGCAGAAACTACGACATTTTAGACACTACGACCATATATCTACTGACCGATGCAGGTGACAATTTACCCCTGGAAGTGATGATCGTCCCCACAATCGCCGTCCCACTACGTCACATTCCCCAGTCCGTGACGTCGTTACCCCACCTAAGAAAATTAAAATTAGCACATCCAGTCATAAATGAAAGACAGTTTTGAAATATCGTTATTGATCGGAGCTGACCAGTACTGGAATATCGTAGGAAACGAAACGATTCGAGGAGATGGTCCTACAGCACTTAGTTCTAGTATTGGATACTTACTGTCTGGTCCAGTTCAAGCGCATGGACCAAGGAATCAGAGTTATTTAGTTATGAATGTAATGAGTACAGATATTGACAGATTTTGGAAACTTGAGTCCCTAGGAATAAACCCCGAAGAAGACGATTATACTGACACATTAGAGATATACAAACAAAACTGTGTAAAGTTTACAGACGGTAAATATGAAGCCAAACTCCCATGGAAAGAGGATCACGCCACTCTCCCGACAAATTACGACGTGACAAAAAGAAGAACAGAATCTTTGATTAAACGCCTCCGCCGAGACCCACGTATCTTACAGAAATACGCAGAAATAATACATGAACAAGAACAGCGAGGTTTCATAGAAAAGGTTGACGAGAACGAGAAAATATCGACCCAAGTGCATTATATACCCCATCATGCAGTCAAGAAAGAATTCAACTACGACTCCAATTCGTATTGTGTACGACTGCAGTTGCCGTGAATCAGCTAATAAACCTAGTTTGAACGACTGCCTTGATTCTACCCCACCCATAATGAATGACTTATCACACATAATGGTTCGGTTTAGACTTGAGAAAATATGCAATCTCAACTGACATAGAAAAGGCTTTTTCTCAATGTACGATTACATAAAGATGACAGAGACGTAACCAGATTCCTTTGGTTGAGCAACCGGATAATGCTGACAGCCCGCTAACAACATATAGATTTAAATCAGTCCTATTTGGTGCCACATGCTCACCGTTTATACTCAGCGCTACATTACTCAAACATCTAGACATGAACGCTACCAGCTGGGTCAGTAAAAATCTTGAAGCGAGACCTATACGTAGACAACATATTATCAAGTTTTCGCACAGAAGAGGAAGTTTTAAGGTATTTCCGAGATACAAGAGACCTAATGTTACAAGGAGGCTTTAACTTGAGGTCATGGGCATCTAATAATCGCCGGCTGCAAGCAACCGCTACAGAAGAAGGTGTTCTTGACAACAATAAGGTAACGAAAGTGTTAGGCATGTTATGGTATACAGAAACAGACGAGATATCATACCCAGATAGAGACATTCCTATTTTTGATAATGTGACTAAACGAGCTATTTTACAGTACACATCGAGAGTATAATGACCCACTTGGCTTACTTAGTCCGATATTGATACGTGCAAAATTTTTGCTACAAGAATTGTGGAAAGAGAAGTTGCCATGGGATACAATTTTTACCTGATAATATCCAGCAAAATGGCGCCAACTTGCACGTGATATCAACACTGTACAAAATACAAGATTCTCCAGACATATATTTTTGTTCATCGGTAGCAGACGACAAATGCTTAACAACAGAAGACACAGTACTACATGTTTTTGTTGATTCCAGTATCCAAGCTTATGGTGCAGTAGCATACTTGTGCAGAAAACATGAATCAAAACTCATTTTTGCAAAATCACGCGTTGCACCGTTGAAGAAACTCAGTTTACCCAAGTTGGAGCTTATGGCTGCAGTAATAGGCGCTCGTATAGCAAATCATCTACAACAAGCTATGGAAGTACAGGAAAATTATATTTTGGTCAGACAGCCAAATCGTACTACATTGGTTGAACACAACAAAAAACCATGAAGAGATTCATACAGAATAGAGTAAATGAAATCCAAGAACTAACATTGAACCGGAAGTGGAAATACTGTCCTACCCAACAAAATCCAGCTGATCTTATTACGCGAGGCATAACAGCAATCCAGTACAAAGACAACAAATTATGGATGAATGGTCCAAACTGGTTAAACTCTCCGAACCAGTGGCCACTTTGGAAAAAGTTAGAGGCTATTACCATGAACGACCGTATCTAATGAGACCATAGAAACCGAAGAACCACCTTTGGATAATAACGATATATCCAACACACCTGAAGATGGCTTACACAATGTCATAAATATTTATAGATACAGCAGTTATAAAAAAGGTAGTTAGAAATTACAGCATTTGTAATGAGATTTATACACAATTGTATGATACAACGTGAATCAAGAACAACGGGCCCATTTACCGTACAAGAACTATTTAAAGCTAAAATGAAGCTGATTCAACATTGCCAGTATAATACTTACAAAGAAGTGATAAACAATTTGAAATCTGGTAAATCACGACTTCCGATCCATTGGTACGACAGTTACGACTTTACCTAGACCAAGATGGTTATGTGAGATGTGGTGGTAGAATACATAATGCACCTATAGATGAAAATACAAAATTCCCTATTTTACTGCCAGCCAAACATCCTCTGACACGACTAATCATACTTGATGCACATGAAAAACAACTTCATTCCGGAATTAGTGCTACTAAATGCCACATACGACAGACATTTTGGATTCCTGTGATACGACAATGTGTAAAATCACAACTCAGAAAATGTACGACTTGTCGTAAAGTAAATTCTAAACCCTACATTGTACCAGATCCACCACCGTTACCAGCATTCAGAGTTGAAAGCTCACCACCATTCACAGTAACAGGTTTAGATTTCAGTGGAGCACTTTATGTCCGAGAAGAAACCGGTAGGGAGTCAAAGGCTTATGTATGCTTGTTTACATGCGCATCCACCCGAGCTGTACACATAGAACTCGTGCATGACCTTTCAGAAGACACATTTATGCAAGCATTTCGGCGATTTGTTAGCAGACGGTCACTGCCTAGACTCATAATATCTGACAACGCAACGACATTCCAAGCAGCATCGAACACTTTAAAGTCCTTGTTAGAATCACAAACATTGAAGGAACAGCTTGGCTTTAAAGGAACTGAGTGGCGATTTATACCAAAACGGGCCCCGTGGTTTGGTGGATGGTGGGAGAGAATGATTGGACTTGTTAAGACAGCTTTAAAGAAAGTACTTGGTCGATCATTCGTTACGTTCGTAGTTCTGCAGACGATACTTACCGAGATTGAAGCCATTCTCAACGACCGACCACTTACTTACGTTACGTCAGATACGTTAGATCCAGAACCGCTTACTCCTTCACACTTACTCCATGGTCGGAGGTTAACAGAATTACATGACAACATCGACACACAGAAGGTAATATGTACCAGTGGTTCCATAACAAAACGATTTCGAGTTCAGCGTGTGTTAGTTAACAAATTTTGGAAAAAAATGGAAATTTGATTATCTGACTTCATTACGTGAACGACATACAAAGAGTGGTCATAACGAGCAGACGATACGCGTTGGTGACGTAGTACAGGTGCACGAGGAATGTCCTAGAATACGTTGGAAACTTGCCGTGGTAGACGAATTGATGCCCGGTCGCGATGGATTGATCAGAGCAGCAAAGATTCGTACCGGAAGTGATCATACAACAAGACCCATTGCTAAACTTTATCCGTTAGAGATAAATGAGAAAGAGTAAATCGATAAACATTATAGGCAGTCAAATTGATAAAATTTCATTAATATCGCGAACATAGACTATAAACTTTTATGAGATGTATTCATTATGAATAAGAGAGACATTTACGTTATTTTAACACTGTGTGACAATGCTTTTTATTTAAATGTATTTTAGAAAGGAGTTATATATAAGATTTGATGAAATTAACTGATATTAATTTTAATAATTTATCATTTTGCGGCCCCCAGAATGTCGGGAATTGCGCTCATATGCATGTGCCGTTAAATGACGCCAACGTATGCGTGACGTTAGAGTACGTCACTTCCTATGTTTTGTAGTATAACGTTACTAGTTTTGAATAGACGTATAAACCAGACACAACGTGTTGTACATTATTATCGTAGTATAATACCCTATCCGACAGTTACAGAGACCAATATATGTTTGCGCGAGGAAAAATATATGAACAATTCTGTTGAAATCCGTATCGTTATATTACTGAAGGAAAAATGCTGAAAACATGTTTTGAATTTACTTGTACCTCTACAAATGATGATAAAGAGAATTTTTAAGGGTCTTTGTGAAACATTCAATGTGGCTGTTAATATTGATATTACATTTCACTGAGGGTTTAATGTTAACCCGAAACAAATGATGCCAACTGAGGTTTTAACCGAGGTTGACATCATTTTGCCCATATTGATATTTTTGATCTATCATCCGCAGGGGGATATGATATTAAAACCCGGTATTTGGATTGCGCGTTAGGGCCGTTTGGCAATGTCAGATGCCAAAAAGTGATGTTGTCATGTGACGTTACAGGTTGCTTCCTGCTAATGTCACATATGTGGTCAAACTTTTCGGTAGTTTTCAATCAACAAATTTGTGATGTGATGCAGATTTTCCTGCTCATGTTTTAATATTTCGCCCCGAAAAGTAAAACGTCAAAAACCATTAAAACAATAAAAACGCACTTACATATATCCATGAATAGAATAATCATTTCTCAGGGCAAAGAATTAGAGGCAGGATTTTGCAATATCATATAATAATTAAAGAAAATAAAATAATCGTAAAACATTTTAAGATGTACATGTATATATGTGAGATTTACCATTTGTGATTAAATTGAATATGTACAAAAATTTCTAGTAAAGCAAAGTATATCTAAAATGTTTGAATTTATGTAATGAATTTTAAAGAAACCTTAAAGGATCTAAAATATTCAGTATTAAGTTAAATATCAAATATCGACTTGTTTCTGAATAGGAATCCCCTCTGATGGCACGTTACACCAGGAGATTTTGCGCGTAGGACACAATTATTGAAGAAAATGGTACATAATTATACGGTATTTTTGTAGAAATACGTTGTATGCTCTCGGTGTTGACATAAGCGAACAGTTTTCAACTTATAAATGAAAGAATTTACAAATCAAATACGTCAGTGTTTTTTATTTCAATTTACTCCCTCGACGTTTTCTCACTAAGTTCAATCCATTAGATAGTTATTTTAATATGAATGAAGCCTACATAAGAATTAAAATATATAAATTTATAGCATACTTAGCCAATGTAATATTCTTTTCAAGAAAATCTTAATACACGTTCTATAAAATATGCAAGTAAAAGCTTACAACATATTTTATTTAAAGAAAAGCCTATACGCGTTCTATAAAATATCCACTAGGTACAAGCTTATAAAAACCTCCTTTTAAAAGAAAGCATATTTCGCTTCAAAAAAACTAACTTACCTTTGTTCAAATATGTGCCTGCTTTCCCATACAAACTTCACTCACTATTTGTCTTCTGATCAAAGTGGCAAAATAAGTCCAAGCCTGAAATCAGACAGTCGCAATTACGTAAGTAAAATGATTAACTAAATGGAAAGTTGCTTTACAACCAAGTATTTTTAGCTTTTATTATCGAGGTAATGCTAATAGTAATTAATTGTGATCAAGAAATGTCTTTTGGTTTTATTCCAGATTGTACTAAACGGCCAGCCATCGACACTGTATTTGTAAAGTGTATTGTTCTGGTCCTTCGGTATCATTGTTCTCAGCACATAGAATTGAATATCGCTTATCCAAGTTCTCTCATCAAGGCCGTACTTTTTGCAAAATGGCCTTGTTTTATGTTCATAATATCGTGGTGAACTTAATATTACCCTTACATTTGAAGTGAAAACGCGCCTAATATTGAAAAGTTAATAAATAATATGTAATATTCACATAGTGAGGAAAACATTAGGCGAATATGACAAAACAAACGACCTCTCTCGGTATCAGTTAATATCGTTAAACCATCTTTGTTATTATCTGTTTTTACGTTATGGCTTAAAAATCAATCATAATTGTAGATTACTGGTACATTTATCGATGTTCTTACAAAATAATTAAGCGCATAAATCATTGCATTTCAAGGTTTTTGTAATGCGTACAATTTATGGGGAAAAACAACATTTTTTAAATCTTTATTTCTGCATTTTAGATCGGTATCTCCTAAGATGTTGTAGCTTGTTTGTCATATAAAGCTAAGTTTGATTGATTGTTATACGAAGTTTGTGTGAAGGAGGTTTAATTTTTCACCATGGGATTTGAATGTTTTAGAATCCATCAATAACTTTCAAATTCTGGTTCCATTCAGTCTAGAGAGGAACATGTTTTATCTAAACTGTTAAACATAAAACTTTCGAAATAAGATATCAAAATAACATTTCCGATCTTTTCAACAAAACACTTACTTATCTTTATAGACAATATTTGTTGAAGTGTAAACTAAAAATTGTACTGTCGCTTTTAAATACAATGAAATAAAAAGCCTGACGTTAAAATACGCAGGGGATAAATGTACGTTAATATCAGAAATTTCAGAAGTGTTGACAGACTTACGGGCACGTATGATTTTCCGATAAAATTCTGAATGTAAATGAAGGCAATCATTAAATAAATATAGAATGATTGTATCTAATATAAAGGAAAGCGAATGAAAATATATCACAACCATCAATGGTAAAAAAACAACAATAAAAACACACCATTATGTAAATATAAAATGGTCCGTGAACATTTATGTTTGTTCTCTTTTGAATGCATGCATAGTAAAAGAAAACATTAAATCTGTTCTGAAAAAATAGTTTGTTATTAATGGACATGAACAAAAGACTAAAATGAAAAAGATCTAAAATCATTTACACACAAAAATAGATTTCTGTAAAATGTCAATTGATTACTCCTTAAATGTCAGCAGAAAAAAAATCTTGATCTCCTTGGGACATCTTTCAACTTTTGCCATTGCATGTAAAATGCTACAGATTTCTCAATTTCTTTATTTTAAGCTTCAAGAAATACATGTAGTCTAAGCCCTGGGCACCACATTAAACATAAAACATTAGGAATGGTCGGTTCTTGTGTAATTCTAAAAAGGGGGAACAGTTCTTAAAGTATTATTCATTTGAACTGATTTTTTCAAATTAAAGTTTTCAGATAAGTTCGTTTGTTTAGGTCTAAGACCTTTTTATAACAAATAATCTTTTTGAAATTGAATATAATTAGAGAAAAAGTGAACTACTAGTTACAAATACAGCTTCCAGGAAGCTTCCGAAAATGTTGCAACTAGGTATCTTAAATTTGTTAAATATTGGGATTACTAAAGAACGAATATTATTCAATATATCGATATATAAAGCATTGGATATTTATCTGTATTTACCTAGTTTTATTTAATGATTGTACATTATTGTTACTTAAGTTGTCATTTTAATCAGGAACATTTTACGGTAAAGGCACATTATGCATCATTGTTTACAAAGGTTAAATGTGATTTAAATAATGGTGTTCATAATTGGATTTAGATCATATGTTAGATGTTAAAAATTGACGTGTCATGTGCCATAAAAGTAGGAAAATGTAAATTTGAACTAAATTACTATAATAATACTAACTGAAAAAGATCAAAAGATAGTTAAATATATCGCCAATGAATACAGATACCAAAATTTTGAGAAATAAAAATAATTGCATTTCGGGGTATTGATGGGCTTTTAACAGAAACAAAATAACAGAAAATCAATTCAGGGTATTGGAAATGTGATATGAGGAAAACATCAATCCATTTCCATGGCAACAGCTACTAATACATCGTTGTTTCTTTCAATTACATGTTTACGTATCAATTCTTTGACATTATTGTTTTCTCTATATTAATTTAAGACCCGGGAAGTGACAGCTTAAGAAGCATGACTGACAGAAAATCTTAGATGCGAAATAATCAATATTACAATTATTATAAGTTTAATATAATATACTTTTGCTCCATCACCTGCGTCTAAGACATTGGTGTTGCTTCTTATGCAACGATATTTAATTTGTTGTTGCTTTCAGTGGCCTTTTTAAACGTTGTCTTTATTAACTTTTTTGATTTTAAGAAATAAAGGAACACTCACAAGAGACTTAATTTACTCTGGATTTGACGTCTGTTTACATAATAATGACATTTTAGCCTGTTTGTGTTAACAGATACACTTACGATATTTTTTCAGAAATGTTCATTAAACTTGTCAAAGTGAAATAAAGCTTAGAGATGTGTCTTACATTCCAATGACAGTAAGTTGATTTTCTCTAAGATATATTCTAGAACACATTAATGCTTCCGATGGATCACTTTGTTTCAAGATGTTAATACTTCACAACTGCAGGTGTCATGTTCCGTGTTGCCCTGTACTACTTAACTTCAGTGTCACAAACTCAATCAAACCGAGTCTGCAATTTTTATGTAATTTTTGTTGTGATAAATGCTTACGAAGGATCACTTTGTTTCCAGATTTTTTTCTCACAATACTGCCGAGTATTTTTATGGCTTATAGTTGATGAGATACATCAATTATATTGATTAACACTTTGATTAAAACTGTTATATAATATTTGCTTTTGCTACTTGAACTTCTGTTGCAATATTAGCAAGTCTTTGCTACATCTAAAATTACAATGAAAGACTGAGTTCGGAAACTTGATAATCAAACAAACATCAAACAGGTCAACTCAACATTGAAATCGATTACCAATGAAATTCTATAATATGTCATGAATTGTTATGATTATATTCAAATGATGATTCATGAATAAAAGATGAACAGCGAAGCACCTTTGGCAAGACATTAACAGGTCAATAATTGTGCTTATTCTTGTATGAAACAAAGACTTAAACAATGCTTTAATGTAAACATAAAAGAATAAAGAAAAATGATTTGTTCGGAAAGCTAGGAAGACAGAATATTTTTTAAAATACAAATAATTTTTTTCTTTCTTTCTTTTTTGTTGAAATTAAATAAGGGAACATGCTTTCAAATATAAGATATTACATTAGAGTAATACAATGTAACTATTAAAACAACATAGGTTTGTATTATAAAAAATGATTAGATATTTGAGCGGAAATATAATTCCAAAAGAATCCGGTGGTTCTTGTAAAACATGCAAATTACTCTACAGAACTCATAACAATCGATTATGTCCAGTCACATATTTGACCAATATTTTGTTGATAGTGAAGGAAAAAATTCTAAAATATGTAATTGGTTGAATTTTCAACAAACAATTACAATTATGGCATTATCCAATTATTTATATGATGCTTGTTTCGCACGCTGTCATCATTCGACAGAATTTGAAACTTTTGTGGTAAAATGTATGAATGTCACACAGAAAAAAAATGTTGTTCTTTTCTAAGCTATATGATAAAGACATGCCAATTGATTTTACAGACATTGCTTTATATGCAAAATAAGTTTAAACTTGAAAAGAAAATACAATATAGCTAATGTTTTTCAATACAATTATAGAACGGTTTCCTTGGAAGCACAACCTGAACAGTAATAAAGGTTTTTTTCTTAATATGTTGATAAATTTTTACTGCTGAATTTCCTTTCGGTTTTTTGAAACTGAGTCTCTCAAGGCAGACATTTAAATAAACTGTCAAATATTAACCTACAATAATTATACTGTATAAACTAGTGTTTTTAATATTACTTTGTTCCACTCGTGACTGAATAGTCATTAAAGAAAATTTAAAAGCAAAGTCATGACTGAATGTGTATACTCATTGAACCTTTTTTTACAAATGAGCACTTAAAACGTTTGTGAATTAAGCAATATAGCATTTTACACTCTTTTGAAATGAGCATTATAGGTTAGGACAAATTGCCTATAAAAACTGAAATTAGTTCAAAGACAATATTAGCTCAGTCGATCATTGTTCCCAATACGCTGTTTCCCATATAACATAGTTTTGTTTGTTTTAATTATTTAAAACCTTACCTACCAATATACTGTATTGATTAGCAAACTGTTACATTATATTATAGACATTTCATGTCATGCTCTTTGTCCACGCTCAGTTTGTCATTTTGAATCATAATCTATTTAAGCGATTAAATAAAACCACACTTAAAATTTGTTAAACAATCAATTAAAAAGTTCTATTTATAAGTATTCAATGCATGTTTTGTTATTAAATTAAAAACCGTAACAGCCCAGAAAAATAGGACAAACTAAAACTGAGCCTTATTTTAAAGTTAAAGGTGTTTTGAAGTGACGGAACTTGAAAAATATGTTCGAGATAAACGTTTTCTTTGATGTAGCCCAATAAACTGTGTGAAAAACGTCAGATCATTCGCTCACTCTGTTTTTTTCTGAGTATATTTTTATTATAATTTGCTTATCATTCTTTTCATGATAAGCCCCAGCTTATCTATGTAACAGAATCCAATTTTAGATTTGCCTTTTAACATTAGTGAAGAGCTGGAGGCCCTTTAACACATTCATAGTCGAAGTACAACACATTTTGACAAATATTTCACAGTTGGCATCACATACGTAGTTGTATGAAAATATACGGAGACAGCACAATATTTAAATTTATTAAAGAAAATATAAGATTCGGAAAACATTCTTTTAACACATTTAGTAAACGATTTTAGCTAATTTGAGCATGCTTTAAGTATCGTATCTTTATTTTAGCATATCGTATACCAGTTTTGCTATTTGAAAAAAATGCAAACTCTTCCACATTATGTATAAATAATCATGAAACAAACTGTTTTCATACACCAAACAACAGGCATGAATGGTAAGACACAAAGGTAATGGTTATCTACACACGTTTGTCTGTCACATGTTTCATCATATCATTTAGCAAACCATGCCATACTTTCCTGGAATGTAATTATTTTTATCAAGATAAAATTCGATAACCCAGACATCACTTTTACTTCATTCACTCAGACTTGGATGGTGTTTAGATGAGAAAAAAGATTTTACATTGTGATAAGCTACAATGGAAAAAATCAACAAAACATTGCTTATGTACATTGCTTATCAATATCATTTCTCTTACACGTTTGTGAAATACGCTCAAAGTTAAAAGCTTTCGTTTATCTTTTAGATTACCTACATGATTAAAATGAACCTTTAAATTATTAGATATCATACCCAAAATAACACATTTTTATAAAAATGTCACAAATACGGTTTTATCCTGAAACGTATTGTTAAATAGAAGTATATAAAGAACATAAAGAATAACATTGAAGCTAAGAAATGTCCATATAACGTTTCATTTTTCCAAGTTTTTGGTAACTTAAGAAAGTGCATATATATTTTTTTTCATATTTTATCATTAAGTGAAAAACGATCCCTTGAATGTCCTTATATAACAGGAAATGTTGTCATTTAGTCATTCCTATAAATAGAATGAAATGTTACAAATACATGTAACACGAACATTTGATATTTCATTTAATGTTGCCAGCAGAATAAATATTTGTTCTGACATTATATGTTGCAAACATAAACCTGTCCTACACGGTTATTGTCATAATTAACAACTTTTTTTGACACATATCAAAGATCCATAAAAACAAAATCAAAATAGTCCATATGTAATTATTTTTCATCTACAGTTAATATCTAAGATATCGATTTGGTTATTTTACAGAGTAGACTCTGTTAAATAACAGATTTTGTCATAAAAGACTTCCCTTTACCATTTACTAAATATCCGAGAATAATAAAGCTTAGATTCATCAATATTATATACTAGTTTTATCATTTTTGCATTTCCTGTACATCAAAACGAACCAAAGGAGAACTTGACACGAGTTAAATAAAAATATTGCAGGCTCGGTTTAAGGGAGACTGTTATAGAAGTGGTTCTTTATGAAAGCTATTTTGGCAGAACTGAAGATTTAAAAATTGTACAAAAAATGATTGAATGGCGTTTAAACGTGATAACAAAAAATAAATGACAAAACAAGTTTAGATAATGAATCTCTGAAAATGCCTTACGACAACAATTATGCTTATCAATCCTTTAACCTCAACAACGTCACGTTTTACATTTGATGGTAGAATGTTTTTGCGTGCTATTCTGAAAGAGCTGACTAAATGGCAATATTTCCTGATCTGCTTTATATACAGACAATCAATAATCGTTTTTGTTTCCATGCGTTTTTCCTATACATACCTAAAACAGCTGCCATGTTCTGATACAACGGGAAATGTAATTACTAGTATGCTGGATAAATTTAATTGTATAAAAGGCATGGAATTCTCAAAATTGATCTTATTTGCCATGTGATATATTCAAATGCTTAACAGTAATAGTTAAGTTATTTGATTATTAATCATAAAGAGGTGTGAAAGCCATAATGACATTGTAAAAAGATCATGTGAAGATTTCCCAACCGCCAAAGCATTTCTAATTGAGTGAAATATTATACAGGATCTTCGACAACGACTTCAACCTCGTTAAATCAAACACAACAAAAATAAAAAAGATGCATGTTAATACTTGAGTCGAAAGAATGTACCACGGTAAATTATTTCATTAGTAAAAGGAAAGAAAAATCGATAATTCTATTACTATATGAAACCAATCTTGCTAACACGAAATCATCAGATTTGATTAAATAAACGAATTCCCTGAAGTAAACATATCTTGTAACCGTAACTGCGACTGAAAATTTTACTTATCAAAAATCGACAATATAACATATCATTATGACTGCTGATTGTATACACTTTGCGCATTGCGCATTGCGTTTTCGATAGCGAAAACACAAACTGTATCGTTATCGCCTTTTCGTCTTGTCATCTTGTCGCTAGCGAAACGCGCCAATCGGCGCGTTGTCGTGCGGCGCCTTGTCGTGATGTTGCTTGGCTTATATGTACAAATACCCAAATCTTCGATTTGAGCAGAGCGACATTGTGACATCGCGACAACACGCCATACGAAATCGGACCGTTCGGTGTGCTTCGTTAGCGACAGGACGACAAGTCGACAGTGCCACAACTCGACGCATAAAAGTATTCCAAAACAGCCACCATATATCATACTGACTTTTAATTTTTATTACACACATTTAAAGAAAACATACCCTAAGTATATTCAAGTAATATATTTTATCCACAAGCTTTTTCTCTTCCACACAAATCCCGTGAAACCGACATTCTTTAAAAAAATTACACAGAAATACGTCAAGGTAAGAAACCAACTTGCTTTTTAAACTTAGTTTGCTCCAAGTAAATTAAATGTGCTTTTAGTCCCATATCCGTCTTTTAGAATGCTTTATTTATTCAAAGTTTAATATATCGGGCACGAAACATGTGATAATTTCTGATTGTAGATATTGGTAAACTGAAGTAAAAATAGCTTAACCATTTCCTGGTCGATCCCAATATAATTACAAATACATATCCCAATACTAGTGTCAGAGCAGACAGTCCGCTTTATTTTGCTACAAGAGCAATCATTAAGGAAAATACTTGCTTTTGTTAATTGTATTTCGGCGTGTCTCACAAACTTCTTGGCCGGTTGAGGATGGTCCTGCGTGGCAAGGTTTCGTCAATTGTTGTGTATGGTTTTTGTTGTTGTTGTTGTGTTTTTTTGTTTTTTTGTTTTTTTTAATACAAACATTTATTTGGAATGAATAACGAACAACAAAACAAAATATCAGTAAGGACATCCTAGTTATTTCTATGATCATAGTCAAATTTCCATTGTCACTCAAGAACAACTTCAATAAAACTCGATAAAACCGAATTTCCGGTATTCAACTATGTTTGTGTTGTCATTACCTTTTTCCAAAATTTTGACACATTTTATTCAGATCATGGTGTAATAGGTTTTGAACTTTCGATATGAAACAGTTTAGGTTACAGAATTGAGAAGAGAAGTTATATTGTCACAGACACTTTATAACGTACAGAAATTCACTTATTTCTATAATTTCACCTTCTAAGAATATGTTATTACCTGCTAGACTGATACTGATCCCAAAGGGGGGAACTGGAAATTGTGATGGAGAAATCAATAAATCTAGTCGTTAAGCAATAAAAAGGCCTTGCTGATAGCAACCTTCCTATTTTCGGGTTTGTCGTTTGACACAAAAACAATGTTGAAGTCAAAATATGTTTAAGGTGTCATGTATTAAAACAGTATCTTAATATTTTTATATATAAAATTTCAAACTTTTACAATATCGAGTATTTAATGGCAAAGAATAAGTAATTGTACATGATTATGCTTCACTAGAACCGGTTCTGGTTGTATATATATTTTTATTATAGAACGAATAATGTTTTAAATCAGATCTTAAATATGAGATAACAAAAGTTATAATGATGCTACGGCTTTAAAATGTTGTTTCCTTATGAACCTTAACAAATCTAATAAGATATAAGCGAAAATTATTTCCTTTTATAATATTTGCTGGAAAGACATTACCAAAAATGTAGAAACAGGAATAGGGCAATCATTTGGTAATGATACAATCACTAGACAGGAAAATGTAGGTTATATCAAGGCAAAATGGTTCAGATTCATCATATCGACCACTGCGTGCTAAAGTGACATTCAACAAAGCAGACCATACACCTTTGTCTGGGAATGTTTTGCATTTTAATACCGTGGTTACATAAGAAATAAGAAAATATTGCGGTGTTTCCTTCATTCATAAAGTCTTAACACTTCATCCAGTGACAATAGGTCAACGATTTCTCTGTATGATAGTCAAATCGGTACCATTCTAAACAATAAGCCCTAAAGAATAAGCCTACAATAGTGTGTGTGTGTCTTATAATTATATGTTATATCAAAATATCAAAGGAAAATGAAATCCCATACAGACAACAGCGTTACTGACCAAGGTTTTTTTCCCTTAAAATATCGGCAATCTTGAAAGAATCAGATTTTACTGTTATGCAGTAAGAATAAAAACATGAAAAGGAAGAAAATATCATAATTTATGCAATGTAAGCATAAAACAAGTAAGGTTTTGTTTTACGAAATCAAAATGAAAATCAGAACACAGTGACCTAATCTTTTGAGTCGTGCTTCATTAAATACAAAACGAAATAATGACACAGTAATCATTTTCCAAAACTTTTCTATTGAGTGCAACACTGGCACACTGGATATATATTACATTCACGAATAAGTTGTACTGTTAAAGTTTCTTATAAGTTTTCTGTGAGAACACTTGGCAATTTTACGACAATTCAATGGATGTCAAGACGCTTTGGCACCATTTATCTGTTCGGTATTCTTTATAAGATTTTAAGCGATTAAGATCATTTAATGGCACACAACCACACCTTAATATTATCTTATTATAGTATTAGATTCTATTCGCAATATATAACCTGTTATATTTTATTTTATTTACTTTTGCAATTTATCACATGTTACCTTTTATTAGATTTATTTTATCAACTTATTGGTGTTTGTGTCAATTCTTATGGTTCCCTAAAATACTTTAGAAAGATAAAAAGGAATAGGAAGTAGAAATAAATTTATTTTTTAGTCTATTGATGTGTTGCCATACTTGAATATATCATTTACTTGTGGTAAGTATTTAAACGGCTTGTAAACTCACAAATACATGCTATACACACACTCAGATGTTTGAATACGTGTATACTGTATTTATTTGCAAACATTTCGCAAACAAGACCCGGGGCAAAAGAATAGGAAAAGATGTTAATTAATCTTTCTTCATATTATATGAATTGTCAAAAATTTATAAATGTCGTAGAGCATAAAAGTGAAAATAAGACTAAACTCCTTTATTAGCATTTATTTTGTCGGTTAGTTTAAGAGTTCATTTATCAATGAATTTCCACAAAACAACTTGTTTTGATTGTTACTGACAATGTGGTAGTCATTGTACCTATAATGATACATTTTATACCATAAGAACGTAAACATATGTTTAGACTTTGCCTTAACGAGTGGTTTCTATTACCCTAGTGACAGGCCTATAATTCACATATCTCTCGTCCTGAAGACTGGTCATAAATATTTTCATGTAAGGCTTGATTAATGCTTCCGAGGGATCACTTTGTTTCCAGATTTTTATACAAAAATTATACGTCTATACATTTTGATATTTTACGATGAATGATAAGTAGTAAAAATACTGGTATTTTAACTAAGTGTGCACTTATAATAGTCTAAGATCACCGCTAAACGTGTGAAACATTTATCAATTAATATACCCATGAGCGTTTTTTGAATGGCGGCCTTTTTGTTGATTGTTGTAAACTTTATATTTTATCAAAAGTATAATAGTTATTGGTAATTTATTTTGTTTTGGTATGGCATAAACTTTCATTGCTTTTTTTAAAAAAAAAGCCAACTTAAAAGTGGCACAATCAAATGTCCTTTTCAACAAAACCACATCATTAGTTATTTCCATACATATTCACACTTGAATTGGTTCTATTAAATCGAGATAAATTTAATCAATGTTTATTTCTGTCATAAAATCTAGAAAACTATTTTCGTCTGATGATAGTCTATGGATTCACATCGCGATAAGAGTAAGAATAAACCATCGAGACATTGTTTATTTCATTCATAAAATTTGAAAAACTGTTAAAGAGAATAGAAATAACTATGATGCGCCAGATCTGAACTTATCTTAGCAATTCATCATGTACAATATATAATCATTTGTATAAATATTCGTGTTCATACAATTTGAATGGCTGCTTTACGATTTTATGAGTCTTTTTAAGAAACTAGCTAAAATCGAAATATATTAAATCTTAAATCAGTATGTGTATATCTAACTTCATTTTACAAAATGTCACGATAAAAATTATTATTCTTATCTTATTGTTGATAATTTTGAATTCATCAAACATTTTATTAAGTTTAATTTACTATCTTCTTGATCTATGTCAGAGATAAAGAACTGTTTAGATAACTATTTAAAACGGAAAATAAATATAGATTGCAAAATAATATCATGTTTATTACACTATTTATTGCTTAAACATTTTAACATAAGTTAACAAATATTTAATTGATATAATGATATAAACTTCTTTTTATACTAGGAAATCATGGAAAATAAACATATTGACGATAATGTTAACTTGTGTCGCATCTAGAAACACAGAGTATAAGTCTATATCTAAGATATTGATTTTGGTTATTTTAGGAGCACTTTCTATCTAGTTCTATCTGAACATTACAAATAATTTTTAAGTTAAACTGTTTAACTAAACCTCTGAAAATCATTAAGCTTAGATTCATTGGTGTATTAAAGGCATATTAGGCCTCAGAAATGAACAATTTTTTTCATCTTTAGAAAGGGCAAGCATCAGTTTAAAATGTTTCAATAATGGTTTTAGATCATATAAGATACTACTCACCCTAAGAAAGTAGCACTGAATGTGAAATTATTTGTCATAAAATTAGCAAAATGTAAACAAGTAGTAATTGGCTACAAAATAACAAATCACTATAACTATGCTAATTAACAAAAGCAACAGAAGCAAAATATGTCTAAGGTTCTTGGCCAATGAGTCAAATTCTAGAGGCTAAAACAGAAAAAAATAATTTTGGGGCATAATTGGCATTTAAACTAGATTTATTATCGTTAATGTAAAAATAAAAAAAAATCCGAACTTATTTAAAATTTGATCGTAGGTGATTCACCGACAACTACCCTTATAATTCAATAGCCGTTGTTGTATCTACGTACGTTACATGCAATACCTAAAATGAAAACATCTGCCTAAAGGAAAAAAAACACGAGAAAAAGTAATAAACGATATATTGGCAAGATTTAATTTTCTGAATCCATGGAATTCTTAGCTGTCAATTAATTGGCATATGCTTCCAAAGGTATGTTAATTGACATTGTATTTGATTTCCCTACTAAAGACTCTTTTATATTGTTCATAAGAATTTGATGAAGTTTGAAGTGAATTAAATTCCTATTTAATACATGTTTCTATAGCTGTATCCATACAAACAAAGGGTATTGAATAAGTTGATTATATCGACGCATTCATTTCCATAGCTACATTTACTAGGTTATACATTTTTGATATCTATCTGATTTCTCTCAGTTTTTATCAAATAACCGTACAAAAAAACATAAAGAAAATGCGTTTACTTTTATACTTGTCAAAAAAAACAACACAAAAAACAGTATACCATCAGTTGATTTATCATTTACTTATATACATATATTTTCATAGACTAGATGATTTGAGTTAACAATGACGTCATGTCTTACGACAAAGGTATTTTCGCCTTTTGAACTATCTTTAAACTCCTACATTATTACATACAACCGTTATGAAACAACAATTTATTCAATCAATAAATCGATAACAAATAGAACGATGTCGTATCGGCTTCAAAAGGGCGCGTCCTTTGAAGTAAATTGCTGAGCAAACATACCTTGAACATTGTATGTAAAAATAGAATGGTTTCTGTATTGATTCTTTTTATATTCAAAAAGAACAGCATGGTACTCTTATTATTTTAGTATGTAAAAGTATGAAATAGAATTTAAAAAAAAAACTAAAAAAGGGTTTATACGATGACTAAGTTAAATTACAATGCATTTGATAAGTCGCCCACTCAGCATTTGACAATTATAAAGCACGTTACAGAATTGTTTAGGCTTATCGGCAGAATTTTTAAAAGCCCGTTAGCCTAAAGAATTGTATAATTTTTCAAAAATTTTATATCTGCAGAAAATACCGTTTCGTGAAAAAAAGCTTTAAATTTTTTAAAACTTTACAATAAATAATAATAAATAAATAAAAATGATAAAATTTATTTCTAAATCAAATCATCAATAATTGCATATTACGCATTTTCAAGAATTTTTTATAATGCATATACTGTAAACATAAAAACATACCTTATGTAAAGTATATGTCGTTATATCCAAGTATACAGTATATAAATTTACATTGTTCTTTTCACAAGAAACCATTTTCTTAAACCGAATATTTGAATATCTTTGAGCATGAAACATGCAGTTAAACACGTTATTTTCTTATTCTTTATCTTATAAATGAAACGTTTAAGAGTAGTTTCACAACTTAAAATGTTTTTTGAAGACAGTATAACAAGAATAAATACTTCACTAAATGAATAATCGATACCGGTGAAAAGAAATAGTTTTGTAGCCATTCCTTAGTCGATCCCGATATTAGTTTTAACCCCATGCTAGTGCTTGTTAAGAATTTATAGAATTTACAACAGAAAGTCTGCTTCGCTTTTTTTTTTGCTTACACATTAATCAATACCATAGATGCATATTATATACATCGGCAATGCCGGAAGTAAATATGTCATAAAGAAGCCTTACTAAATTAATGAAACACATGAAAAGGTTATACAAATATCTAAAAAAATAAGTGTATGCTATTTTGTATATCACAACTTGTTTATTGTTTTGTAACATGTATATGGATAAAAATAAACGGCTTATACTTATATACATAGATTTATCACATTTTGCTTAAAGCTGCATGTCTCCAGATTCATACTTTTTTCTTGAAAATATTGAAAATGTATTTAAAAATAAAACATTGTTAAGTGAAAAAAAAGTAATTTACACTTTGCAAATGGCACATACAATCAAATTTAATTGCCAAAAGGTAAAAATATGCAAAAATACCCCTGACTGCGTTATTCACGCAGTAGAAATATGATAATAAATAATTAAATACTGCAAAAAACAGTCATTAATAGCACAAGATATGTAAATCATTACTTGAACCGTTTTACTTTTCTTGAAATCTTAATACATTTTACTCAAGTTTGATTTTCTTGAAATATGTTGGCTCATATGGAGGCATGCAGCTTAAAAATAAATAATAAAAACAAGCAACAACAAAAAAGACGAAATGGATATTTTAACATGGTTTGAACACTGTTAGTCCGTTTAGGTGTAAACACGTTCATATACTGTAACATATGAACGCATAAAATTATACAAAATGTGTGATAAGAAGTGAAGACAACAACAACAAAAATGACCATTAATTGCAACGCTTTCCTGCAAAGATACTAGATCTTGGTTTTTATTAGTTGCTATTATCTGAGATCAACGAAATAAAGAACAACTATGATAAAGTGATATAAATACTTTACAAGTTAGTCATAAACGGTCTTCCCTTCACAACGCAGATATTGAAGTCAAAATATTCTCTTTGGTGAGTTGTTAAAGTTATATTTATTGTTATTATTGATCAGGTTTTAATATTTTTTATATCATTGAAATGTTAAAAAGACCTAATACTTATCAAGTGTACTTTTAAATCCGAATCATGAACTAGTGCAAATAACCATTGGTGTGAGGTCCTTTTCAACTACACTGATGTTTTTCATAATACTAATATTGATCCTTAGAGAGCACAAACTGTTTCATAACACTTTTTGGTTTATATAAATCTCTTCTTGACTTAAGAAGAATTTTGAAAAATTCAATTGTGTAAACTTTGATTCATTTGTAAAACACAATATGGTGTTCTGCTATTTTCTTAAACACAATTAGATTTGTTGTTCGTTATAAATTTTTTCTTTGTATATGTTTTATGCAAATATTGTATTAAATATACAGTATAATGAATGAATGTTAGTAAGTTCTCAGGATTTTTAAGTCGGACTGCTTACAATTACAAACGATTACAGTGAGCGAAAGAATTTGTTATATATCATTACCGGTGATTGCTACATCTGTAGGGAAAGCAAATCCTTTTCAGAAATCCTTATATCAGTATAGGTAGTCAATTTCTTTTGATATGTCACATGATTATATGACACACGATAATAATGGTCAGTTATTACAGTTTTTATTGTTTAGAATGGTACCAATCTTACTTATCATAGCGAGTAATTATTAAATTACAGTCTCAACAGAAATTTTCTGACTTTATGAATGAGGGTAACCTGGCAATATTGGTTTATTCCTATTGTTATCCTGATATAAAACATGCAAAACATTCCCCCAGACGAAGGTATATGGTCTTGCTTGTTGAATGATATGTCTGAACACGTGGTTTTTGATACTTTTTGGCTTGTCTGTAATGGCTTAAATATCAACATTATCCTTTGTAGCCATAGTATCTGAACTAGTTAATAACTTTATGTGTTATAGCTTTTCACGTAGCAATTATGACTTCCCCTGGCTGCCATTTTGAGGGTCATTCCTTATAGATTATATGCCTAAGGTAAAATAAAAATCTCTCATAATTTTATCATCTTCATGAAAACTTTTTTAAGTCTTTTACTTATCGGTTATAAAATAATATTTTCCTCCATATGTATAAATGAATTTGAATTTTCACCCGAATCAGCTGTTAATATATAAATATTAATTTTGTCATATTTTGTCAATAAAATTATTTCGGATTTCTGACCCCCAAAATGGCTGCAACTTCTGTGAAAGGTGGTAAATCTTGTAAATCGGGAACTATCTATACATAAAATTAGTTTAGTAATCCTGTCTATTGTCTTGCTTGTTGCAGTAGCAGACCCTTTACTTTTGTGTATTTTTCGGTCTGTTTGTAATATTTTCAATATATGAATTCCCGCAAAATACCTAGTTTTGATTACAAATAGCAATACAAAAGTCTATGTACATATAGTAATTCATTTCATACCACAAGTAAACATATGTTTAAACTTTGCTTTCACAATTGATTTCCATTACCATAGTGACAGCGTATAATCACATATTTCTCTATCTGAAGATTAATGATAAACGTTTCCCTGCAAGACTTTATACCAATTTTACACGCGTAGATCACTTGATATATATTAAATGACAACTGGTATAACATTTACCATTTTAACAAAGTGTGCAGATATATTTATCTCAAGTAACGAATAAACGAAGCAATCTCGAAGCACTTGATATACAAGCAGTTTCGTAAAAAAAACTTTTAAATGTAAATAGTTATCGGCCAGCTATTATGGTATTGCGTAAAGTATAATAACTTATTTTTTTATCATTTGAAAAGTGTCAAAATCAAAATGCCCACTTCAACAAATTAACGCAAATGGATCATTTTGTTTCAATCACGTAATATTCACAAAGAACAGTTTTAATGGTAATAAAACTTGTTTTCTGAGCTTTGTCGCAATTCTGAGGACTTCATTGGTCAGTGTACGTTGGCTACTTTTGACCAGTTATATACCTGAGCTTAGAGTACTTTTATACCGTCGGACCTAGGAAGGGTTTAGTTATACCGAAATAAACTTATGAAGAAGATTTATGTATTTACATGTTTTTTTCCTAAGATGAAAAACAATTAGATGTGATAAGCAATGGTCATTTGTTGATTATAGAGATCTAAAATGAACAAGGGTGATTTAAAAAATTATATGCAAAAATACAAAAGTGGATGTGACACTAAGAACAGTCTAATATAAAGATTTGGAGGTTAAAAATTGCTAATATTTAACAAGATGTCATATATTCGTATTTGTGTCTTTTAGTTTATGTTATCCTTAATATATAAATACAAAGAGAATAAAATACATTGTATCTGACATAAAAGGAATATTGGTTATATTCATCTTTTCTTTCTTCAATACAAATAGATCAGATATAATGATAAAAAAGTCGCCGTTTTAATCATTGGCTTTAAACAAGTTTTAAGACATGTTTACGTTCCCCAGACATAAATACGTTCTAAATATAGAGCTAACAAAGTCTATAAAGTTTGAAATTTAATCTTAGAAACTTCTCCAGCTGATGCCAGCGTTAATCATTACCTTTTATACTATTTATGGAATTACACCGAGGTTGTGTAATGAGTAAAATAAGTTCTTTGGTTTGTTTTGTGTTGGTTTGGTTTTTTGTTTATGTAGCTTTTACATCGATTTTTAACTTATTTGTGTCATATCTCGATAGTCATTTACTTAACCGGCATTCCTTGAAAACCAAATAGTAATTTCGCCAAATGATCAACTTTTTATCTCACATAGTTTCTGAATCAGCATTGAGAGAAAAGCGCCATGAGACTCACTCATCCGATATCAATAGTCTGGAAGAAACATCGGACCTGTGACCCCTGAACTTTTAATACGAAGCTCTTCAAATTCAGCTAAGCGGGCGGAAGTAAGAGAGACCTACCAATGTCTCATTATATTTTTTTTAAATCACTTTGTCTTTATTTTTCCATTGTTAAAACATTCATTAATTACTTAAGCAAATCTGTATTTACTATATATATTCAAGGTAGGCGATTGTTCTAACTTATCTCACTTCTAAAATTTCACATTCAAAATCTATATCTAAGCTATTGATTTGGTTATTTCCGATGTAGACTCTATTCCGTAACAATACATATCATCAAAAATCAGCTAACCGATTGTTTAATACGTGTATCTAAAAATAGTAAATTAAAACAAGATTAAATCTGAAAAGACGCCATCCAATACAATTTAAAATTCGATCAAAGGTTCATTTGCTATACTTGCTTTATGGATTACCTCATGAATTGATTAAATGTGATAAAGAGGAAAATGCATTGCTAAGCACGAACGTCTGTATACTTAAATAGTTCAGGTCTTTCTACAGTGTATTAATGTTTAATGAAGGCATTTTGTGCAGAACATCATACAGTATTGTCGATATCTTTTCATAAACAATTAAAACGATAATTATCATTCTGGAAAATAGTCTCTTAACCTGATTCAGTTATTTTTGTAAAGATTTTCTATTTTGGTATTGCTTAGACAAAATGACTTTAATTAAACGAAGGAAGATTTCATAATCGTCTGCAGTGTATTTAATATCAACAAAATGTGAAAAAAATAACCAAACAATGCCTGTCAGTACAATGTAAAATAATATTTGAAAAGGTGCTAAAATTTTGATTTTTTACTATTTTATTTATTATTTTTTAATAAACAATAAATTTTTATAATTATAATTCAATATTAAAAAATCTAAAGCATAATATTTCAATGAACCGTACAGTTACAACATAATGTCAGAAAGTTGTACACATTATAAACCGTGTCCCTTTTTTGCACTAATAATTGAAATGACTAGATTGTATCAAGGTCTGCTACATAATTATACAGTCCACCGATATTCATCGCCTCTTTGCGTGCTGATACACGAAACCAAAAAGACATCTGCCACAATCCGATATTCAACGAGACATGTACATGTTAATTTAGTGATGTTGGCTAGATTGAAAAAAAAAAAAATAAAATTCGCAAACGTCAATGTATCAACATGTGCAAATAAAGGCATGTCATTGCATTTCCCCTTGCAATTGTATATGGCTTAAAATAATTTAGATTATTATTATTATCTAAGGATCATCTTAGTTCTGTACATATCCATATTGTACAAGGACAACTATCAAAATAAAGTTCAAACACATCATATTATAATATCAATATAATATCGTTTTTTTCTTCTTACGTCTAATTTATTTATCATCTCACAAATTTTTATTGATTTTGACGACAAGAGTTTGTAATAACAGTTGTGTAGGAATTCCATACAGTTTTCATAAAACACTTAAGTGAAATAAGATTTACGCCCCTAACAAATTTGGGTTCGATACCTCAGGGACTTCTGATTATTCCATGCTAGGAAGCTACATCATTTATGCGTGAGGTCTTCCTCCGCCAGTAAAGTTGGAAAGTCGCCATTTGACCTTTCCTGAGTGGGTTTGAATTAACTCCGAGCAAACAAATTAAGATAAATAATTCAAAGAGGGGAGAGTCATTACCTACGTAAACCCTTTTTCTTGGTTTCTTGAGTTGTATTTGTATAGTGCAAAGATTCCTTTAATATACTAGTCTTTTTTGGCATCAGCAGTTTTATTTTTAAGTCGAGTACTAGGTGTCTTTGCAATATAAGGTGGCATTAGCACTTTTAAATTAGGGATTCGTACTCTCAGTGTTTGAAAGAGCGGATGGACTGTTATTAAACTTAGAACACACACTTTTATTTTACCTGCGAAAGACATATAAATGGGCAATCACTCGGTTTTTTTTAAAGTAAAGTATTTCATACGATTGTTCCCTACGTTGAGAATAAAAAACTTTTAAATTTAAATAAGGTAAATAATATCAAGTTCACGTTCATGCTATTATTGTATGAGGGTCATAACGTGTAAAATACACATGCTTTGAATTGAGCTATCACTACTTAATTAGTTGTAGTAAATGTCTGTGTCGCGTGAATTATTCAACAATTTGATGACATTTTAGGATAATTTCATCTACATCAATGCTTTTAATACACTTATTCATTTATATACATGTATTTTACTTATAACGCCTGGAAACACAAAGTCAAATATGCAATTTATGAAAAACAGAAAAACACCTTTGATTCAATGAAAACTTACATACATTATTACTATTAAACTTCAAATTTACACTTAGAAGTCTACATATGTAACTTCTTAATCACCCTATACAAACATACCACAAACATTTAAAATTTCATTCTACTATCTCCTATATGTTTCTTCCTACCTATTCCTGTCTAAGAATGTACTTTAGGTATTTGAAATTTTGATACTTTTACACATGAGCTATATAACTTAAACTTTATTAATAAACTTACGTTTACATCAGCAATCATTTACATGTTTATCAATCAACACTTAAGGAGATTCAACTGATCTATATTATGCCAAATGTCAGTATACTAACACTAACTTTAACTATAATAGTACTGCATGTTTGTAACGTCGTTTTCAATTGCATAATCGTGACTTTACAATATAGTTTTACATACACGATTGCTGCCATTTTATAAAGTAATCTAACTTTTTCTCAAAAGAAGGAAAGTTTATTGTTTTTTAGAAATTCGTTATAAAGATTCCTAACAGTTTAGACGGTCGTATATAAACGGTTGTTTGCAATGATATTTTCAAAGAAATGTTAATATATGGCCATATAACCTGTTAAAAATCTTGAGTTCTTATAATATAAATGTATAAGATAAGGTTAGCCAAGATTATTGTTTCGGTTTCGGCGCTATATGATTGAAATTGCTTTGGTGCCATTTACCCCGAAAATCCGAGTGTATACAAATGAATATATCTATATTCAATAATGTCTTTCACACCCGCATATTTGAAAATCTTGACATGATATGCGATTAGTATAAGCACCTAAAGAAATTTCTTAAACTCAAATCTGACGTATGCCAAAAAATGTGGACTGACCATTGAAGTGTCTAGGTTTGAGAAAGAACTCAATAAATATGTTTTACACACTTGCGGCCTTATTTCCTTGCTCTTATCTTATAAGTAGACGTAAAACGTTCTTATTTTGGTTAAAATCATTTGATATATATTTGAAGTCAATTATTTTTGATATATAGCAAGTTAAGTGCATGTAAGCCTCATATAAAAATGTTGTTCTTAAAAAAGATTGCAAACGAAATGTTAAAACTCACTTTATAATATATTACAATGGTCTTAAGCGAATTTTATGTGATAAATAATTTGAACTTAATTTCGCACGGACACTTCCCTTAAAAATACCATTACCTACCAGTAAGATAGTGTTCCCCACAGGGAGATGCTGGGGAATGTGACCGAGGAATCAATACAAAAATCAGGTCGTAAAGTTATACAATGCCTTGATTGCAACAAGATTTTTGTAATTAACATTGGCGTGAAAAGGCAAATGTCAAATTATTCTCTTTGGTGTGATATATCAACAGTAAGAGGGAATAAAAAGGTTCAAAACATTTATAAGCTTACATATACACTTTCATTTCAAGGATAACGTTAACTTAATGTGTATGTACGACAAAACTGCCATGAAGAACGAACAACAATCGATTGGTGCTGAAACAGTGCCTAGACGGGAAAGAAAATGTTTATTTAGCCACAATGACCCAGCCATATTATATCAACTACTCCAAAATATCATTCAGCAAGTAATACAATAATTTTGTCTGGGTACTTTTAGCATTTTGTATCACGCTAAAATCAGGTATAAGCCAAAGTGGCCGAGTTTCTTTCATTCATAAAGGCTGCAGTTCATATCAATTGAACATAACCCAACAATTACATCGGTGAGAAAAGCCAAATTGGTGCCATTGTAAACAATAAAGCTGTAATTACTGATCATTTATATCACGTATCTTACAATTATATGGCATTTTCAATGATACCTAGGACAACCTAGTTTTTGAATGATATTTTTTTCAAGATACTTAGAAAGAATAAACGGGGAAAATCCACTTGTTCATTTTCTAATTGGACAATATTATATGATTTAAGGTAAAATAAAATAATAGATTTTATTCCTTGCAATTTTAAAGAAATAACAAAACACAATCATAATTTGTTTTGATAAGACAATAGAATGTATGTGGAAACGCGACATAGATTCAGGATGATGTCTCAGAAAGAGCTTTGTATTCGAAAGCTAATATGTTGAATATCCTGTATGTTGTGATCAAAGTTGTAAACCACACTAAGTAAAATTATATGTACGTACATAATTATGCTAATAAAACAATTTTCAAACATCGAAGAATATGTAAAATATGTACTGCAAATATGTGTGCATATTATATGTAATCATTAAAATATATTCATTCATTTCTTATTGTAAAATTTGACTTAAACTTTATAGAAAATAATTTTTTATTACCTTCCTTTATTTACATGAAATGTTTAATTCGGTAATGTCTTTATAAATAAAGTTTTTTGGAACCTACAATATTGATAAATCTTAATTTTAGCATCATATTTATGATTTAAAACCATAAAAAATGTGTTACAGATCTTAAACGCTCTGTTGTTGACAAGATAAGTAAATATTCCTTATGTGGATTACCGTCAATTGTTTCTATATATATTTATATGTAACTTGATATTTCAAGTCACGTTGAATATTTCTTGAAAGTTGTTTTTATCCCTGTGAGAGTTGCTTGACATGTTGACAGCAAATCAATAATTGTCAAGGCGTTTATGCAATGCATTCTTTTTTAGCTTTAAATAATCTTAATTAAGTTTCATGATAATTTACTCGGTCTTATAAACAGCAAACTCATCTAGAACGTTAAAAAAATTTAAAGGTGAAAATTGTAGATTTCTTTCGGTTGAGTCTGTTTTTAAGAACAACTAAATGTGTATAATATTCGAAGCAAAGGGTTAAAATCTCTCTTCCATATTTATCTTATTTTATTTTTCACATCTAAAATATTTGTATACGTTCATAATGTTTCTTTTTGATGTTTTTTTATTATACATTTCGAAAATTATATTGATTCAGTTGCATATGAACGTATACAAGCATTTTAGATATGAACAATAAAATAAGATATATTAAATAGAAGAGAGAATTTCACCCTTTGCTTTGAATATTTTACACCTTTAGTTGTTCTTAAAAACAGACTCAACCGAAAGAAATCTACAATTTAACCTTTAAATGTTGCTTTTGTTGTAATTATCATTATCATAATTTTATCATTATAAAATACTATCATCATTATGATCATCATGATCACTATTGTTATTACTTATTAGTATTATTAAATCTGCTATACCAGACATAGTTAAGATGAAATATGTTTAATCATGCTATTCGTATTTAGTTTAATTCGATCTCTACACTCTTACAACAAATGTGACAGACGTACAAATACAGATCACTGACTGGGCAAATATTGGTATAAGATAAGTTGTCACTTTGGCAGTAATTGGTGAAATATGTGAAACACCACCTGTTTTAACTACATATAATTATATAAATACCAATAATTGATTGATCTACACTTCTAGTATCGTATTTGTTTACATACACTTACTTGACATAAATGGTACAAATAATCCAAATTTGTACACAATATGAATATATTAATTAAAAGTACAACAGTTGTCACAATATACTTGTAACAACCTATTGAACTTGTCAGAGGTCAAAATTGCAGACCAAAAATTAGATAGCATGTAATTTGGTGACAGTGACATTGAAGATAATTACTTACTTCTGTTATGTACAGCATTTGTATGTTAAAAAAAGGCTTATAAGGTTAGTGCATTATATTTGAATGCAACTTTTATTTTATAGCTCTTAATAATACGACATCTGCATGGTATGTTTTTGTACACACAATTTGCAATATGCAAGAAATTTCCAACAAGAAGAATCTTTAAAAAAAAGATACTTTGCCAAGATATAATGTAAAATGTTATGCAGGAATCTCAGTAAGGTAAGTCCAACTAACTGTACTACGAGTTGATGCATTGTGCTATTTTATGTTTGGGCAATATCTCCACTCTACGACGTAGAATCGATATTCCGATTACAAAAAGTACCCAAAATAGAAATAAATAAGAATCCCTAAAGAAAGCCCGACACGGCAAAATTGAAAATGTTGCAGGCTCGGTTTGATTGAGCCTGTTCATGGACGGTACTGTCAAGTGCAACCTACCGTCCACGCCGCCAAAAATCTAAATTTGAATGTTGAAATATTTTGACTATCACAAGGTCATGCCTCACTTGAGTCAATTACTCTTCGACCAAAGTTTTCATGAGTTAAATCTTTTCCATTCATTTTAACCCTGATGTATATCGTTCTTAGGTTATGAATGTCGGTTAAGATTAAAACAAAATAAATTTAAGCAATATGTATAAATCATTGATGTCATTTTAGTTTAAAGATAATTACTTAAAGAATTGAAATTTTATCAAATCGAAATTTAAATGGAATGTTTATTAATGAGGTCGTTTTGTCGATACTATATCTACGGATTTGCATCACCGACGGAAACAGTAAAAGGCAATTAAAATCCGGGAAAAAGTCTTGAGTAACATAGCTAAAATACTTTTGAAATAATAATCACAATTTACAAGATATTTAATCGTTATATAGTTTCAAAGTTAATGGGCATAAAAGAAAATAACACATATTTCCGTGAGTGAATGAAAAAGACAAGATTGCACAGACAAATAAATACACTGTGACAATAATACGAGTATTGATCAAGACACTTTGTTTCATTATTCAAACGTTTGGGAACTAATTAAGTAAGTGTTGAAAAATTAAGAACAACACTTTTCTTCGCATTCTGTAACATATTTACCGATTAACTCGTTCAACCTTACCATTTGATATTGATCATAATTTGTTTAACGATAATCGGATCTTTCAATTAAATTTTATCGCGCTTGGAAAGTTTCCTCTACAGAATGCTAAAACAAAATTGTGCACGTATTGAGGTAATTAGGAAGGAAATAAAACTTCTTTTGATTCCGAGATTAAATTAATAAAATATTCAAGATCAAAAGAATTTACTGACATCGTGTTTTGCAAAATCTGTTATATATTCGAAAGCTTGCGAATACTTACGTTTGTACAAACGTAACAAATGCTAGTTTGATTTGGGAAAATAAAAAAAAACATCAGTTTTATTTGAACATATTCTGTGAAACCGAGTCTGCAATTTTCATCGTTTTATTATGGTTTTATTTCTCTTGAGGGAGGTCCGCTTTTCCATAATTTACTTTACACATACCTGCTAAAAATTCTTTCCTTAATTTTTTTTTCTTTAATTTTCCATTAATCTCGGTGTTAAATTTATTATGTCCTTCGGAATTATTCATTCAAATGTTAAAAATTATACATGGATTGGATGAAACAACTTTATTTATTTGAAATAAATGCTAGAACTAAACATCAAATTCAGTGGCGGCATGGCCGAGTGGTTTTAGAACTGATAAGGCAGCAAATAAGAATATGATCAAATAGAAGAAAGTAACGTTACAACAAACAAAACATTACACACGGTCTTTTTGTGCAATTTCCGCTTAACCTTTCCCGTCCATGAACAGGCTCAATCAAGCCTTCAACATTCTAGTAATTCTTTAATGATTTCGGTTTCTGTTCCTATTTTGATAAAAGAAAACAAAGTTATGCTCACCCTAGGAAGTACATGTATAAATATTTAAAGACAATACATGTATAAAAATATTGTTTGTCATAACCCTAATTGTGACTTAGAACCGACCTTTGGTTATGATAAACTATTGATAAAAACATTTAAAATTCCAGCAAAGCAAAGCCTTGCAAATTTAAGAACAGGTCATCTTAAAAAAAAGGGACTGACATTTAAGTGTTATCTATAAATCATTTTTATAACGTGGATCATGTGTCTCTTTTTAAAATAAATTGTAGATATTGCATCGTCATTAATTGCTTTTCTGTGAACAATTTTTGTTATTTTTGAAACAAGTTTGATAGTAAAATAGAGAGTAATTAAGAATCCTAAAGAACGCACCAAACGACAAAATTGACAGTGTTGCACGTTCGGTTTGATTGAGTCTTTTTATGGACGGTAATAAAATGGTAAGTCACATTTCATTACCTATTATTATACTGAAAGATATGTTATTTCTAAAAAGTCTTAAATGAGCAATACATTTTTTTCCTTTTCCAGATTTTATATAGATTCCTTCCTTAACTTTGCAATTCCGTTAATGAAAAAACATATTATTGTTGTAAATACATGTCATTATATACGTTCAAACATACGAAAAGACATTTACTAATATAGATCAATGAGGCATTATTTTATACCTAGAATGCATGCATTGCAATGTACTCGTATTTGTAAATTGATTAACAAAAGGAACGTCCCTTTATTTTTTTCGGGTAATTACCAATTTAAGAGTCTCTTTAATCATTGCTTAAAGCTGGGGATTTTTATGTTTTTCGGTTTATTACCTCTAGTAGCTTGTTTCATTTAATTGTGGTAACATAACGATCCAGGAAAGAGCTACAATTATATACATGTATTATATAGTTGATATTGTAATGTGATCATCGGCTCTGTGAAAAAGTTATTTATTTGTAAATTAGATAAAATAACGAGTCTAAATTGAAATCATTTAAGAAAACAACTGAAATTTTTGATAATTATAATGATTGCATAAGAATAGTAAAAAGAAGAAACCCAGAAGGTCTCTCAACATGCAAATACTGACAATGTTGCAGAGATTTAAAGGCCCTTTATGTTTTGAAATAATACCAAATATACCATGTTGTTAACATTTTACTACCTTTATCCAAAATCATTTTATATTCAACGATATTTTCATCAGGTAATGAGCATTTCTCATGTTATGAATCTATTATTACAACATTTTTAAACTCACTTTTGCACTTTCGACAGAATTAAAAATATATTCATTTTTGAGACAAAATGTGCCTTTAAAGCAGTTTAAATTGCAACTACGCCCCCAATAACCGGCATGAGAAGAATCATGCGCCTATGTATATCCAAGCGAACCTTCATCTACTTAAACAAAAATATCGGCCCTTATAGAGGTATTGCCTGTTGTCGAATAAATCGGTTTTTGTCCGTTTGCTCTGTGATTGTTATTCTTACCGTCTTAACATTGATGCAGATCTTTCTGCAGGAAGCATTCCAAGTACCGTTATCTGTCAGTTTTTTTTCTTTCTTTCTGATTATTCCTTAGAGAAAATGCTTGACAACGTGACAAAGGAATCAATATATTATTGTCTAAAAAATGCACATACCTAAATGGTAGGTTTATCAGTCGATGAAAGTCGCCGAATACTGTAAATCTTGGTTCTAACATTTTCTGATTATTAAAAAATTACTAAATTTATGACAGGTTGTTAAGCTTAAAAGTTGTTTAACCATGACTAATGATGATTAAAATTCTGGATAAATGATGACCCCTCGGAAGCTATGAATCAGCAATATTGAAAATTGCAGAATCGGTTAGAATTTTGAGTCTGTTCATGAGTGATAATGTAAAAGTGCAACATCTCTTATGCTCCCTTTGTACCGGCTCAAGCGTTATTCAATCTTTAACGCTAACTAACACTACTGAAGCGAAAACCTCGTTGAAGACTTTCGCATATGTATTAACAATATATTACCAGACTGTCCTTTACTAACATCAGCTGATCTTTTGACGTTTTCCATTTGCATAAAAGCATCATTAGTTTATCAAAGTAGTTTTTATCAACTTTTGGTTTATTTAAATGTCTTTTTTAACTTAAACGATAAAATATAGACGTTTTTGATAGTTCTTTGTTGATTTTAAAAATATCGTCCATTCTTGCTTTTTATCAGCAATTTTGGGGGTCTTGACCACAAAACAACTCTACCTATATATGTTAATAGTTTGAATAAAGATATTGTAACGTATTTGCTTGGAAACGTTTGCTACAGAAAAAAATGTGACTCTTGTTATTCTTTTCCAAAGTCTTAAAATGTTAAATTCTAGTTATGATCAAAATATTCAAATTTTACAGTTTGATATCGAAACCGATTTCCCTTTACAGGAATAAAATTACCATTTTAAGCACGTATGCATCGATCAATAACAAACGTATAAAATGTTTCAATATGGATTTCTGCCGTTACGATGAAGATTTATACCATTTTATTTGACATTGCCGCTCATTGAAATACAAAAAATGTTGGAGTATAATCTTGAATTATTGGCTAATGACTAAAGAATCATGCATTTATGTGTATAAAAACATGTGCCAAAATCAAGTCGACCTGATAAGCACACACTTAATGAAACAATGCTGTCCATTTCAGACAACTGAAAAAGTATACCAGTTTCAATTCTGTGCATTTGAAATATCATATAAAGCAAGCTTAAAACAAAATTAATATAATAATGTACCATCATTATTATTGTTTGGTAAATTAACGCCTTGATAAAAATCAATTTAGCTTTATAATTATTGTTTGGCCTTGATAAAAATCAATTTCACTATAGTAAGTAAACATCTTGAGGTTTCAAATTGTTTATTATAAGAATCACCTACCGAGATAATGTCACAAATCTTTTCTCTTCAGATCTTATCAATAAGCATTGATAGGCCTAAGGGATATTCATCAACGCGGAGAAGTAATTATGACTGCTCGTAAACTTTGCCTTCCCAATAATTACGTATTTCCGCGATTGTTTTACGAGGCAAGAGTTTGTAATTGAGACATTATCGTATTTCGATTGATGTGTTTGCGAGACAGGAACGAATATTGAATCAAATAACGTAAGTAATTACTGCAGTAATGGTATATATTTCGATCGTGCTATTAACAGTGTAAGATATATAACATCCGGAAGATGAATTTATATATACAATGCTTCTAGTAAGCAATATAGATGTTGATTTAACAGAAAGGTCAATCAATATCTGCCATACATTTTGGTAATTGGTATCACTTATTTAATTTTATACTGACATGTTCAACTTGCAAGACTCCATGACAGCAGTGAAAATAAAACATATGCATGCATGTTAAAACTGCAGGCTTGATCCAACAGGGCATGGTTTACCGAATCTGCAATTTGCATGTAATTTTGTTGTGATTAATGCATCCAAGGGATCACACTGTATCCAGATTTTTATACTTCACAACAGCAAGTGTGAAGTGCTGTGTGGCAAGTGTAACAAGTTGCCCCGTTCTTCACTTTAGTATGTTATATTTTTACTGGTCCTTCAGGATCATTTATTCCAACAATTTTAAGTGTTGAAAATTGAGTACCGCTCAATTTGGGTGCGTGAGGGACTTTGCACTTTTCATTATCTATCATGTACAGACTCTTTCAAACAGAGTCTGCAATTTTCATCTTATATAGTAAAACTGTTGTGGCTCATGCTTTCCTAGGGATCACACTTCATCCAGATTTTTCGAGAGAAAATTAAATGTGCAAAATCTCCTATGGTCCATGAAAAAGTGCAAATTTTTGGTTCACGTGAAAAACGCACAATTTACTTAAATGTATTTCAAAATGAGCAATTTTCTCATAATTTAATGCTTTTGTGCTCTATTTCTTGCGCTTCAGAGAAATCACTGCCATATAGATGCAGCACTCATTTAGAATAAGACGCTCGTTGACATGTCAGGTTCTGCAGACTTCTCCTTTAATATACACTAGAGGAAAGAATAATAAGAAAATTGATTGAAAAATCAATTACTGTTCTAGGAGCTATCGAATGTTTTTTAATGGATAATAATTTGAAATCCCTGCGGTTATTATTCGAACATTGGAGGTATTTTCTGACATTCATCAAAAGTTCAGCTCAGATGTCTAATAACCTCACCTATACATGACAAAGAATATTTCTTAATCTTTGATTAATTTTTTAATTAGCAATATATTTAAATTTTTTGTCTTTCGATCCAGGTAATATCGGTCATTAAATAAGCATAGTTGAATAGCTAGCGGACTCAAACAATATATTGGCAATCGCCACGCCAGCATTTATAAGGACTAAACATTGCCCGTGAGTACTAACATATAAAAACAAAAGCAGAATATCAAGAATGAACATACAAAACTTGTGTATAAGAGACATGTCACACATCAAAACAGAAACCCTTAAAAGTGTTAATGAGAATTAGATAAATAACAGCAATGCAGCAAATTGAATTTTATAATGACAGTTAGAGTATTTGCTTGGTATCTTTTTATTGTGACTTTGTGATTAAGAAATTTCGGTCAGACTATTAGTCACAGACAATAAGTAAAATTAGTTTATTTAAAGATTTTTCTTTTAGATCACATCGAACGTTTGAGAAACCCTAGGGATATTAATCAGAAAGATAAAAAATGGTTCTCCGTAGACTTTGGCCCTAATTTCTTTCTAAGATGGATTAGGTGTCATTTTTAGGCACGTTTAAGTAGTTTAAGAGTTTCGAATTCATTTCGTCGATATCTTTGCTATTATTGCTATAACAGAAGTTACAATGAATGTTTTTCCATATCTGATAAAACAAATATTTTTATTAAAAGCAACTTCATAAGTGTTTCTTTGTCCATTACTTTTTTAAAGGTCCAAACAAATGTTGATACTAAGTAACTGTTTGATAAGTTAAAAGTATGAATTGAAGTTATTTCTGTAGGTTTATTGTAAACATTTTCGCTTATGTATATTCTTCACATCAAAACAATGTTTAAATCTGGTAAAATTAGCAATCAAAATACATAACAAATCAAACATTTTGTTTAACTTCAAATTACTGCTGGAATATGCACCAATACAAAATAATTGTACAAATTATAAAACGAGTTCATTCTGATAAATGGATAATGTAATATATTAATGGTGAGGATTTTTCATTTATAGACTAAACAAATGTAAGGTTTTTAAATATAAAGCTACTCATTTGCAATGAAAATATCACTGTTTAGGGTATTCTGATTGTGATGAAAAAATAATCAGCATTGATGCGCCTTATCGATGTAGGTCAATTATGTCATTACTCGTATAACCAACTGAAAAGTAAGTCATTTAGACGGCAGCATAACACTATTTAGTGTTGCTGCGTAAACACAACAGCAAACGATACATTTTTAAGCGATTCTTTTGTTTGTTTTGAATCTTTCTGCAATGACTAATCCACACCATTTGTCATTTTACACGTGAATATAGATTACATCTTTACTATTTATAAACATAAAATATTCAAACTCTTTTGCAAAGACTTTTCCTTTAGATCATATCAAAAGCTTTCAAAACGATTCCATGGATATCAATCATAAAGAAATATTATGACAGGTTGAAGACTTTGGCCCTCCTTTGTTGCCAAAATAGATTGGTATGGCAAGAAAAGTTAATGCATTTTGTCGATATCTTTGTACTCACAAGATGAAAGAAATTAAGACAATATATCAAATAATACTACTTGGAGCAAATTGATTTTTAAAAGAGTAATCACACCGGTTCTTTTTTAATTTATGTATTACAATAATCGAAGCGCTTTTTTTCATTATTTAAACTATAAAATAATTATACCAAAACTTAATTTGAAAATTATATCAACAAACTGTTAACTTTATTCTTAAGTTTTACTGGTTTGAAGACATGATATTTGATTTTCCTTTTCGTACAAAGGCATTTTCCGACATTTTTACACAAACAAATTTAAACAAACAATTGCTACAAAAATAGTAAGAGCGAAACATGGTCATAATTTGCAAGAACTGTATTTCAAAGTTATGTAGGATTTTCTTCCAAACCTTTTCTTGCATGATGATGGTCTTAATTACTATGCAGAATCAATAGAGAAATAATGAAAAACTGCGTATTGTATTGCAAAAGAGTTATTTATTAGTCATGGTCATGTTTTATACTTATACATTTCCCTATTTGTTGTAAGGAAACTACTAACTAAGAAAGTAAATTAAATTTTACAAATTAATGGTCTCCTACCCTTATCCAGCTTTGGTTTTGTTTATCATTTAAGCAATAAAAGATTCTTTTGACAACATTTTTGATTATTAAGATATATGTTTGCAGCAAGCTCGCGTTCGTGCAATATATTAATAAACAGTTTGTTTCCACTGCAGCAATTTATATGTAATGATTCTTTATCGTTGCTTTATAATTCCATGCCGGTCGCAAACCCACTATGTTGGTTTTGTCATGACACGGCTCAATTATGTTTGCAGCAAGCTCGCGTTCGTGAAATATATTAATAAACAGTTTGTTTCCACTGCAGCAATTTATATGTAATGATTCTTTATCGTTGCTTTATAATTGCTATCATTAGGATAAGAGGAAATATACATAATTTACAATAAACCGTTAGGTTATTGTCTAAATATTTGTATGAAAGCAAACATATGTATAATCAATAACTTATCATAAGAAGCTGTATTTACAAAAGGAATTTAATGCAAAACATTAACATGCACATTAAAACTCTTTTTACTTGATATACAATCTTGCGAAGGAAAAACGAACAGTCACGTTTCTGACGTCAGTCCATTTGCAAATTGATAAAAACAGAACAGTTTATATTTAGATTATCAATTCACCTGAAACACTAATGTGAATACGTATATAAACTTATAGACAAAAATAGACATGATAATGAAAGATAAGCGATTCGTTTCAAGACAAAAAATATAAACATGATGTACACTTGTTTTCTTAATCTATTTGAAACTGTCAGTACATTTGCACATTGATGACAATTTGTATTGATGGTCTAACAGTTAATGGTATTTGAAAGATATGGCATTTTCTTGATAACTTTTTAACGACAGGATATTTCTGATTAACTTTTGAAATTATATGGTATTAGAATCTAAATCGTTTTGCCTTTCATAAAATGTTAGTACATTTTTTTCAGTTTTAATGGTCTTGAAATATTTTTGCTCGTCTGCCGGCATGCAGCTCTAGTATAGTCGCATGAGCCCTAGAACATTAGTACTTTCCCCGCTTAGCTCAATAGGTAGAGCATCAGATAAATCACCAAGAAGCCGCTGGTTTGATCTTTGTGTTAATCCAAGTAATTTGTCCATCACCGCTGATTTAGATAAATGTGTCAGATAAATAGTGGGTTACTTCCGGAAAACTGTCTAAATACCTATCAAGGAAAGTTAAGCTGTTTAGATGCACATTACTAAAACTGTGTAAAATCTACAGGAAACAAAGCAACAACAACAACAAAACAAATATTTCATTTAATCAATAGGGAGATTTTTGTACGCATTAAGATGTCAGATAAAAGAGAACACCTGTAATATTTGAAATTAACCAGAATGCTTAAAGGATAATTGTAATTGCAAGTTCAAAGATGTGCTTCAACTGTATTAGTTTTTTTATTAATTTGCGTAAATGGCCTAAAGAATTTCATATACTCTATTACTTCAGTATAAAATGAAGATATTCTTAAACGTGTGATTTAGTGAAAATAATGCATGATAGTATGATTGATCTTTAACATAATCAGCATATAAAAAGTATTCAGACTTTTAATTTTTTGATATCAATTTAAAGTTCATTTATATTTGCATTCATTCATCAATTCGTTGTTAAGCAATTAGCAGATTTAAAGAACTTAGTTTGTATTGTTTGGTTTGATTTTACGGCGCACCAACACAATTCAGGACATATGGCACAGAAACAAGAAAGATGATTTGGTTAACCTCGGGCGTAACAAATTTAAAGCAACCTCAGAGGTAAAAACCACCAAGAGATGCACAGACTCCAGTTATTCGAACACATAAAACTACGTCAAAAACAAAAGACTAGAAATAATTGTGTTTGTGTTTTGAAAAAGTAAAATGTCATATTCTTCCATGTAAAATTATTTACTTAGACATAACATTTTATATGGAAACTATATTTTGAACTTACAGGTGCCAGCACGTAACAAGTAGTGTACGTTTTCTTTTATCGATGGACCCTGTTATACTTATAGACACTTTATAGACTATATCCTTATGTTTAAGTAGGTAGATGACTTTCACCCACTGCATAATATTTTAAACAAAAAATCCGGAGAGAAAGGCTAAAAGATATTAAAGATGAAACATGTTTTGATAATGATAAGTTTCTTAATGATAAATGAGTCATCATTAATTGTTATAAAAATTATACAATTATCTTCAATAATCAACAATTTTATACACACTTACATCGAAACTAAATATAAGTCAATGAAAGTTTTCAAAACTCTAACTATACTCATCTCGTCAATTTATGACGAGTTGTTTTGATACAATACGTAATATTCGGTCTAGATATCAAGACACATATTTCTTATTTGACACAGTTACCAATCTATTATTATTTCAGTCTATTTAAACCTTTGAAACACATTTAGGTTTTCGATAACATGTATTTGAAATCGTTTCAAAATTGTTGCAAAATTTGACACAGTTTTTTTTAATTACCATTACCCAAACTACAAGCACAATCCCGCCTACATAGTCCTCGCGGAATGCTATTTAAACATTATCTTACGTAATGAAATATCACGTGTAAGCAAATGTAGTTATCATTGATTTTGACAGTATTGTTATTTGTTTTGTATCTTTTCTGATTGTTTTGCCAAGTCTAGAGTTTCGCTGTGAATATAGATTGATTCCATAACGCTTATCAGGATAATTATAAACATTAAGTATTTAAGAAAAGCAATGGAGTTTGAAAAGTTTCCAAATACATTATATATAAAAATTAAGTCATTGTATATTAAAAATTATAAAATGTTAAAGACATAATGATAAAAATGTTGAACAGGTATATTTTGATAAGCATAAGAATTGCAAAGAAATTATAGTGAGAAAATAGAAATGGCATTTAAAAACATCATTAAATATCTATGTCTTAATTGAATTAATTTGTGGGTATTTAATCCTTAAAAGTAATAGTATTTGAATTAATTATCCCGGCAGACAACAATAAACACTAAAATGTAGAACGAGAAAACACTTTACATCTTCTGTTATGACCTTATAAAAATCTGAAAAACAAGTTTCTACCGAAAACAATAAAAACAGTTGAAAATCGCTCAATCGATAGTATTGAGTTTTTTTATGAAAGCCAATCACAGTTACAAAGTCAAGCACTTTGTAGCACCGGCTTTTATGTTAAAAAGCCATCATCAATACTAAAAGTTTTGGAATAGACCTCCACCACCACCTCTCATTGCGACAAAACAACAGAATACACAATAATATTTGAATGTACTAATAGTATGCACTTAAAAAGCTTACATCAAAAACAGCGTGACCGTGATTGTTATCAAATTGAAAATAGAAACCTCATCCATTGCATGATTGTTGTTTATGGAAGATATTTTATGAAATACGAAATAATGAAAATTAATGACATAATATGCCATATGTGAAAAACCCTTTGGAAATTGTCTGAAAAGTGATTGAAAACAATCTCTTCGTTTTCGTGTTAAAGAATTATTTGTTATATTACTCATAAGGGAATTTTTCGTATGATTCAGATAGGAAAAGATGAGATATATGTGCCTCAACATTTCTCCTTATTATTACACCATCTAGGGGTGATTTTGAAAAAAAGAAGATGGAAACCAAAGGAAAAGTTTCGAATATGGATGTTGCATGTCTTTCGTTTTCAACGGGTTATATACTTTAAAATTTAGATTTCGTGAATGTCCGATGTAGTATTTGTACTACCGAAAAATAGGAAATTTTGTACATGTTACAAAAATATTTTTAAAAAATGTCTGAGGACAATTGTTACAGAGGTTAAGAATAAAAGATTGCATTTTAGGGGTGGGGGGGGGAAGAAGCGTCAACGTACCACAGCTGGCTAAGAGCCTTTCCAATACATTGCTTCCGAACAATTTGGTCTGTTATACCTTACAAAATTTATCAACTTAAACAAAACATATGAAAAATACTGTATCTTGTAAAAACTGAAATTAAAAAAGAAAACACCTTCTTCAAACTTTAATTTAATAACTTGCTGGTGAAATCTGAAAGCGGTTACAGGTGTGATGTTTATTAGATATAACAAAGTTTGAAAATAAATGATTTCAGGAACACAAGTTAAACAATGGGTTGCATTGTTTGTCGTGACTTTCTTACTGCAATAAAAATAACAACAATACGTTTTATTTATAAACCATAAATAAGTTAATTAAGCGTTTTAAGTGTTTTTCTATGCTCCCCCATTTTTTTATTTATATTTTTGCAAAAATGATGATGGTTTGGGATGTAAAAAAGGTCTCAGACCAACATATCGCTTTAAATATACATGTCGCATATCATTGGTTGCCAAAAGGTGCATAAACACCGGCTAAATGTATATATTGCACACGTATTGTGTGAATGCGTTTAATTATTCATCAAATAGTAATGCAATATGTAATATTTTAATGCACATTTTCAGAATATTTGACCATGCATTTTAATTATGTGCAACTATAATGAAACACATAGAGCAAACGCAGACAAAAATAAAAATACAGTATGAAATATGCAATGCAATGGATTAATAAAGGGATAATCCAAGGTAAAACCTTGGACAGTAATATTTTTTCACTATTGAACAATGTCTTAACTTCACTTTGGTGTTTATCGAAAAGTATATAAAAGGTTGAAAGCTTGTATCTTTAACATGTTTAAAGTGAAAATAGCCATTATGTTTTTCATAATACTAATATTGATCTTAATAGAGCACTGCAACAATCAACACAATACACAAGATAACTAAACTAATATAATGTGTAGATAGTTTCCGATTTACAATATTTTCCACCCTTCACAAAATGGCAGCCATTTCGAAGGTCAGAAATTCATAATAATTTAATTGACGAAATATGACAAAATTAACAAATGATTCAGATGCAATATCAAATCCATTTATACATGTGAAGGAAAATATTATTTTATCATCGATATATAAAAGACTTAAACAAAATAACAGTTTCATGAAGATGACAAAATTATGACAGGTTTTCATTTACCTTAGGCATTTAATCTATTACGAATGACCCTCAAAATGGCAGCCAGGGGAGGAAATAATTGCTACACGAAAAGCATCCATAGCTCAAAAAGCTATTAATTAGTTCAAATATTATAGATACAAAGCTATTAATTAATTCAAATATTATAGATACAAAGGATCATGTTGATATTTAAGCCATTACAGACTAGCCAAAAAGTACAAAAACCCGCGTGTTCAGACATATCATTCAACAAGCCAGACCATATACCTTCGTCTGGGGAATGTTATACATTTTTATATCAGGATAACAGAAGGAATAAGCCAATATTGCCAGGTAACCCTCATTCATAAAGTCTGGAAATTTCTGTGGAGACTGTAATTCAATAATTACTCGCTATGATAAGTTAGATTGGTACCATTCTAAACAATAAAAACTGTAATAACTGACCATTAATATCGTGTGTCATTTAATTATGTGACATGATATCAAAAGGAACTGACTACTTATAAAGAATTTACAGATTTTTGATTAGGATTTGTTTTCCCTACAGATGTAGCAATAACTGGCAATGAATATCAATCATATTCTTTCGCTCACTGAAATCGTTTGTAATGGTAATCAGTCCGACTTAAAAATCATTAGAAGTTAACAACAATCATAATACTGTATATATAATGCAATATACTATATTAGGCATAAAACATAATGTTTCAAGCAGTCGTAAATAAAAAAAATAAAACAAACAATGGCCTTACTGTGTTACAGAAAATAGCAGAACACCATAATATGTTTTTTACAAATGAATCAATGCTTTTCAAAACTCTTCTTTAGATGTCCATTTCTATACTTGCGCAGTGGATAAAAGTAATAAAAATCAAAAGGCAAGTCTTGCGTTTATTTCTTAATCTGTTCATGTATTATTTACAAATTATTTCATGAATTTCCACAAAACACCTAGTTTTGATTATAAATAGCAATACCGAAGTCTCTGTACATATAGTAATTCATTTCATACCACAAGTAAACATATGTTTAAACTTTGCTTTCACAATTGATTTCCATTACCATAGCGACAACGTATAATCACATATTTCTCTTGCTGAAGATTAACGATAAACATTTCCCGGCAAGGCTTTATACCAATTTTACACGTGTAGATCACTTGATATATACATTTAATGACAACTGGTATAGCATTTACCATTTTAACAATGTGTGCAGATATATTTATCTCAAGTAACAAATAAATCTCGAAGCTCTTGATATA
Organism: Ruditapes philippinarum; assembly: GCF_026571515.1. Taxonomy (NCBI): domain Eukaryota; kingdom Metazoa; phylum Mollusca; class Bivalvia; order Venerida; family Veneridae; genus Ruditapes; species Ruditapes philippinarum. The sequence continues at coordinate 30,623 of NW_026855730.1, read as the reverse complement.
CAAGCAGATTTGTAAAAAGATTTACATAAGAATAGATCTTGGTCAGCTATTATGGTATTGCGTTTACTCTAATTGCTTTTTATTCAATCATTTAAAAGTGCCAAAATCAATTTGCTCAATTCAACAAATTAATACAAATTGATCTTTTTTTCAAACACTTTATTTTCACAAAGACCATGTGTATTGGTTATAAAAGAAGAGAAATAGAATCCCTAAAAAGGCTCGGTTTGATTTAGTCTCTTCATGAACGGCAGTGGTATTTGTAAGCTGCCATTCAGGCCGCAAGCACCCAACACCGGATTAAGCAGTTTTCAGCATTTATACATGTAGTGGTTAAATTCTGAAAAGATAAACTTGTTCCCTGAGTTCTATCACAAGTCTTTTATTTTAGGTTATGTCATCTTCAATATCTTAATACAAATAGAATGAAATATCTTACATAAAGAAATTGGTTATATTGATCTTTTCTTTCTTTTATCAATGTTAATAGATCAGAAATGATAAAGATGGTTGCCATTTTAATCATTGGCTTTACATTAGCTTTGAGACATGTTTACGTTCCTCAGACAGACATGACATGTTCTATATATAGAACTTATACAGTTCATAAAATTGAAATTTAATCTTAGAAACTTCTCCAGCTGATGCCAGCGTTAATCATCAACTTTTATACTATTTAAGGAATTATACATAGTTTGTGTAATGAATAAAGTAAGCTCTTTTGGTATGTGTGTGTGTTCTTTATACTTTTTACGCCGATTTTTAACATATTTGGTCATATCTCGACAGTCAATCAACATAACCGACATTCTTGAAAACTAGTAGTTATTAATGTCGCCACAAATGACCAACTGCTTACAACTGCTCTTAGATAATTTCTAAATCAGCGGCGAGAGACAAATCGTCATTAATTTCACTGTCCGATATCAATAGTCAAGGGAAAACGTCGCTTTGCCCGTGGGCCGAACAAGTGACCCCTGGACTACATAGTCGATGCTCTTCATATTGAGCTATGCGGGCTATAGTAAGAGAGACCTACCAATGTATCATTATAGTTTTTTTTTTAAATCATTTTACCTTTTGTTTTGTCCACTGTTTAAACATTCATTAGTTACATAAGCAAATATGTATTTACTTTACTATCCTGCGCATTGGTCAAATCACTATCGCTCACTAAAGTAACGTGAGTTTATTCAGTGTGCTGCAAACGGAGCGTAGTACTTACTAAATATATTCAAAGAGCAAACATACATAGGCGATTATTTCAACTTATCTCAGACCTAAAATTACACATTCAAAGTCTACATCTCAGATATCAATTTGATTATTTCCGACGTAGACTCTAATCCGTAACAATACATATCAAAAAATCAGCTAACCGATTTGTTAAATATCTGAAAATAGTAAATTAAAACTAGATTAAATCAGAAAAGACGCCATCCAATCCCATTTAAAATTCGATCAAAGGTTCATTTTCTATACTTACTTTATGGATTACTTCATGAATTGATTAAATGTGATAAAGAGGAAAAATGCATTGCTTAGCACGAACGTCTGTATACTAAAATAGTCAAGTCTTTCTACAGTGTTTTGATGTTTAATGAAGGCATTTTGTGCAGTAAATCATACAGTACTGTCGATATTTTTCATAAACAATAAAATAGATAAGTATCATTCTGGAAAAATAGTCTGTTAACCTGATTCAGTTATTTTTGTAAAGATTATCTATTTTGGTATTGCTTAGACAAAATAATTTTAATTGAACGGAGGAAGATTCTAAGATTTCATAATCTTCTGCATCACCAAATGTGAAAAAATAACCGAACAATGCCTGTCAGTACAGTTAAATAATATTTGAAAAGGTGTTAAAATTTTGATTTCTTTTATTTTTCTATTTATTTCTTTCAAAAAAAATGAAAAAGGAAGGACCTTTAAAATAAGAATTCAATGATAAAAAATCTACATGATGAAATGACTTGATTGTAAAGCATCCCTATGTATAATATTCCAATGAACTATACAGTTACAAAATGATGTCAGAAAGTTTTACAAATTATAAACCGTGTCCCTTTTTTCGCACTAATAATTGAAATAGCAAGATGGTATCAATGTCTGCTACATAGTTATACAGTCCACCGATGTCCATTGTCTCTTTGCGTGCTGATACGTACACGTAACCAAAAAACATCTGCCATATTCCGATTCAAAGAGACATGTACAACTAAATCTAGTGATGTTGGCTAGATTGAAAAAACAATAGAATTCTCAAACGTCAATGTATTAACATGTGCAAACAAAGGCATGTCATTGCATTTTCCCTTTTTTTAATTATTATTATTACATGTATGACAATTATTATTATCTGATCCTATTTCATTATATGTATATTATTTTACAATCTTCAACGTTAAAATATTCTGCTGTGTGAGTATATTATCATTGCTATCATTGCTATATATGAGGATCATCTAATTCTATCGCATGAAAACGACAATTGTAAACTTATTGTAGAAAAAAAAACAGCATATATTAACAACATTATGTTATCGTTCCTTTCTTACGACCTTTTAACCATCTTACCTATTTTTATTGATTCTGACGACAGGAGGTTGTAATAACAATTAAGTAGGAATTTCAAACAGTTTTCTAAAAACACTTATTATAAATAAAATAAAATCACAGGCCAAAACAGCATTAGGTTTGAATTCCGATTAGGAACATGTTAGGAAGCTATCCAGTTAGGGTAAGGCGTCAGGTCTTCTTCCGCCGTCGCCATATGACTTATACTGTGTCGGTGTGACTTGAACTCAAACAAACAAATTAAGATTGATAATTCAAGGGTGGGTGCGCGGTGGAACGGTTAAGTCCTTAACCACGTATCCCCTTTTTCTTGAGATGCATGTGAATAATACAACGGCACTTAGTTCTAGACTTGTAAGGCATTAGCATGTTTTTACCTACGAAAGGCACATAATCGGGCAATCAATATTTGATATGGCTCCTTTTATGGCTCCTTTTTAAAAGTTATTTTATACAATTGTTCTCTACTTGGTGAATGAAAACTTTTAAATTCAAATAAGGTTAATAATACTAAGTTCACATGCACTTATTATGTAATGATCATAACGTGGAAAATACACATGAAGTGAATAATCACTAATTAATTAGTTGTAGTAAATTATCTGTGTCGCGTGAATTATTCATCAATTTGATGACATTTTAATATCATTTCATCTAAATCAATGTTTTAATGCACTCATATGCATGAAAGTATTTAACTTCATACGCCTGTAAACACAAAGTCAAACAGAAAAACACCCTTTTCCTATGAAAATCTGAATATTATGTTTCCTTGAAAACTGAAAACATTTTTTATTAAATTAATATTCAACTTCAAATTTAGATTAAGTCGTCTAAACACATATATTAATTCAATTTAACTTCACCATCAAACAAAACGCAAAATTTCATGTTTTAACTAGCAAACATTTTTCCTAGTACGTATCTATGTATTTAAGATTTTGTTAATTATACAAACGAACTTAATAACTGCAATTTACATTGTTAACTTAATTTTTACATCACCAATCATTTACATATTCATCAATCAGTATTTATAGGTGTTGCAACTGATCGTCAATATGCCAACTGTCAATTTGAAAGTTCTTTGAAGTAAATTGCTGAGTAAACATACCTTGAGATCGTTTAAACCTAAGAAAGATTCGTTTCAGTGTTGATTATTTTTAAAATAAATGATAAGAGGAACTAACCGTTATATTTTTAACGTTGAAAATATGAATAATGATATATAAAAAATAATGATAATATTTGTTAACAGAAGGCTATATAAAAGCAGAACAGATAAGTTTTATATAGGGGGTTCAACATTATACATGCAGACATATAACATTCAATAATCATTAATTATTTTGAAAATGAACATTTATTATTTATTATGTTATTATTATAGAGTAGGTTTATGACAACTATAATTTAAAAGAGATTTTCCTATTTCCGATGCAATTTCGTACAACTTCGATCTATAAACCATTTATCAATTCTTATTCGTCATGGATTGCATTTAATATGGGAAGGTTTTATAAAATGAAAACTTAAAACGACTGATAGATTTGAGGCAGATCTCAGACAAGAAACTTAACAAACTCGGAGTATTATTCTATTGCCCTTATATTATAAGCAAACGTAAAACCTCCCATTTAAACAAACAAAAAAAAACATTATATTTCTCTTTGATGTCCTTAACTCTGTGTATGTAGTAAGTTAAGTGCATCTAAGCCTTATATATAAATATGTTGTTTTTAAAATAGATTGAAAACAAAAAAAGCCAGAACTCACTTTGTAATATATTACCATGGTATTAAGCGACTCTTGTCTGATAATTAATTGGAACCTAATTTCGCAAGAACACTTCCTTTTAGAGACACCATTACCTGCCAGCAAGATATTATTCCCTAAAGGGAGATACTTGGGGAATATAACGGAGGAATCAATACACAAATCAGGTCGTTAAGTTATACAACGCCTCGATTGCAACAAGATTTCTGTATTTAACATTGGCGTGAAAAGGCAAATGTCAAATTATTCTCTTTGGTGTGATATATCAACATTGAGAGGTTATAAAAAGGTTCAAAACATTTATAAGCTCACATATATACTTTCACTTCAAGGATAACGTTAACTTAATGTGTATGTACGGGAAAACTGGCATGAAGAACGAACAACAATCGATTGGTGCTGAAACAGTGCCTAGACGGGAAAGAAAATGTTTATTTAGCCACAATGGCCCAGCCTTATAACATCAACTACTCCAAAATATCATTCAACAAGTAATACAATTATTTTGTCTGGGAATTTTTAGCATTTTATATCACGATATCATCAGGTATAAGCCAAAGTGGCCACGTTTCTTTCATTTTCAATTGAATATAACCTAACAATTACGTCGGTGTGATAAGCCAAAATAGTTCCATTCTAAACAATACAGCTGTAATTACTGATCATTTATATCACATATCGTACAATTATATGGCAATTCCAACCAACGAAAATTGGCTAACTTACGACAACGCAGTTTTTTCTAGAAACATAGAAAGAATAAACGAGAAAAAAACACTTGTTTATTATCATTGTCTAATTGTGCAATATAATATAGATTAGATTTACAGAAAAGGGCAAATACAGACATAATAAAACATTACATAAAATTACTTGCAATTTCAAAGTCAGAGCAAAACATTATCATAATTTGTTAAAGAAATAAATTATATGTCGGAACGCGACAAAGATTCACTATTATGTCTCAGAAAAGAGCTTTGTATTCGAGAGCGTATTTGTAAACGCTCTGTTTTGATGGCAATTGCTGATATGATAAATAAATATTCCTTTTGTGAATTAACGTCAATTGTTTCTCTATGTCTGCAAGTTATATGTTACTTAATATTTCAAGTCACGTTGAATATTTCTTTAATGTTTTTTCCCTGTGAGAGTTGCCTGACATGTTGACAGCAAATCAATGATTGTCAAGGCGTTTATGCAATGCATCATTTTCTTTAGCATAAGTCTAGATTTTATATAAACTTAATTAAGTTTCATGTTAATTTACTCATTATTTTCAAATCTATCGAAATGTGAATCCCACCGGGAACGTTAAATGAAAACAATGAAAGGTAAAAAATGTAGACTTGTTTCGGTTGGTTAGAAATAATTATTCAATGCATCATTGCAACAGCTTAAAAAGATGTTATAAAATCTTCATCACTAAAAGTATAAGACTCAATTAAAGACTTAAAAACATATTACACGACAGAGATGAGGTACGTGAAAACACAACACTTAATATCTGCTGTTGTGTGTTTAAAAAAACCTTGAACGGAGAGATTCTTCCTAAGTGAACAGTTACAAAATTATAAGACGCAATTTCAATGGGTCTTGTCACGAGGGGCAATAGACACCAATCCATATAGCACCGAATTTGAATTATCCTCAACACTTAAATATTTGAATAAATTATCTTGGAGGACAAGAAATATATGATAATACTGAGAATAAATACTGGTTAAAGAGCATTAAACCATAGATTTGAATAGAAGAAATTATTTCTGAAACATTTATGTTGTTATTTGTTGTAATTATTATTATTATTATTATCATTATAATTACGATTTTTATCATTATAAATACTATCATCATCATCATCATCATCATCATTGTCATTACTTATAAGTATTATTTAATTGCTATTCCAGATACAGGTAACATGAAATATATTAAATCATTATATTTGTATTTATTCTAACTGGATCTCTACTCTTTTACAACAAATGTGACAGAAGTACAAATACAGATCACTGACTGGACAAATATTTGTATAAGATCAATTGTCACTTTGGCAGTAATTGGTAAAATATGTGAAACACCAGGTGTTTTAACTACATATAAATTATATAAATACCATTAACTGATTGATCTACACTTGAATGTTGTATATGTTTATATACACTAATTAGACATAAATGGTACAAATAATCCAAATTTGTACACACATCAATATAAAGATATAGTACAACTGTTGCCACAATAGACTTGTGGCCACCTATTGAACCTGTCAGAGGTCGACATTTTAGACAAACAAAATAACATTCTTTTTTAGATTAAGTATCACGTTATAAGGTGACAGTTGCATTGAAAATAATGTACTTTTTATTATTTTTTTTTAACAGTCTCAATTAAACAGAGTCTCGGCTTTGATTCTCGTATGTTCTTGTGTTGTGTTTTCCTCTCGGGAATCACCCTTTTACAAACTTATTGAATGACTGCTTTATTATTTGAAAGATGTTACGTTTATATTTAGGACTCCAATGACTTGTTTTACTTACCTCTGTTTTATACAGCGTTTGTAAGTTACAAATGGGCCTTATTAGGTTAGTATAAAACAGTTTGCGGAATATATGACTCTTAAGGTCTTAAAGATCCTGTATGTTTTTTTTGTAATTGATACTGTACCTGTGTGTGTATATATATATATATATATATATATATATATATATATATATATATATATTTTTTTTTTTTTTTTTTTTAATGCGTTTATTTAAGGTCGCCGCAGGAAAGCCCATATGAGCGACCGTACACTCAAGTCGGGCCATCCTAGAGCTTCCCGCCGAGATTTTTTCGTCGATTTTTTTCCAGCTTTTATTGGTGGAGGAAGACCCCAGATGCCACTCCGGGCATTATTTGAGGCACGAGCGGACACCTAGGTAGAACCACCGACCTTCCGTAAGCCAGCTGGATGGCTTCCTCACATGAAAGATTTCGACCCAAGTGAGGATCGAACCTACAGCGGTGAGGGACCTGTGATCTCAAGTCAGCGACCTTAACCACTCGGCCACGGAGGCCCCTATGTGTATACCACTTTTACAAGAAATAATATATGTATATTATTATGCAAATAAAACAAGTTTCAAACATCAAAGAATATGTAAAATATGTACTGCAAATATTTGTGCACATTATTAGTAATCAATAAACTACATGTGTATATCCATTCATTTCTTATTGGAAAATTTGACTTTGAATTTATAGAAACTAAATTTCTAATTACCTCCCTTTATTAACATGAAATGGTAAATAAAACCATAAAAATGGTGCATGAATTCTTAATGCTATTTTCAATTTAAAGAGAATAACTTAAGCACCTGATATTTAATGAAATAGAAATTTTAATAGGAAGTTTATTAATGAGATCGTTCTGTCGATACTATAGCCACGGATTTGAAACACCGATGGAAATGCTAAAGGGCAATTAAAATCCGGGAAAAATTTCAAGTCACCTAGCTGTGTAATCTAAAAATACTTTTGAAAAACAATCACAATTAACGAACCATTTAACCGCTGGCGGTTAAATAATTATTAAATTTATATGCAAAAAAAGAAAGAAAATTATAAATATTATATAAATTGAACACTTGTTTGACATAAGTAACTGAGAATACCGGATAAATTCGTTTTTTTTGTTGTTGTTTTGTGTGTGTGTGTTTCTGCATTTTTTATGCACGTGAGTTTACGGGGCCGTCGCCGCTGTTGGTCGTCCTCTTGGACAATAATTATAACCCAATTATAAGATTTTAAAAGCAATGCAAACACATTTGTGGCAGGAAACATTTTTAAAGGAAACGTTTTTTAACATAACTGAAATATTAGAAATTGAAATATCTTAAAAAAATCTATGAAACTTATTAATAAGAAGAAAGTTTGTTTCCGTAACGCCTTTATAAAAAAATTAGACGACATTATTACATTGCGTAAAATATTTCTGAAGCTTTTCAAAGAAACATGCCAGACTAAAAAGTTAATAAAAACAGTCAAATATAAAAATAAGATTATAAAAATGCAATCGGTACAGTGTTTTTTTTTTTCAACACATGCTTTATAAAAGTTAAGAAGGGCAAGAAGATCTAAGTAAAACAAATAAGGACATGGTCACTAAGGCAATGCGACGTTTACAGAACGCAAAAGCGAGGCATAAAATTGCACATTTGAAATAATTTTTTAAGTATATAAGTAGTTCTAGTTGCACGAAATTAATTTTGACAAGAAAGAACTATACACGGTTCTAGCGAAAAGCTTTGATTTCTGAGAAAAGGGATCATAAAACATTACAGGTGTCAGAGATCTTGACTTTTATACGTGCAAATGGGTGTAGCAGCTTGATTTTGTTTGTTTGTTTGTTTAATTTTACGCCTTTTCCCAACAGTATTTCAGTCATATAGGCGGGTAGTTTCCTAACCATCGTTCCTGGAGGGTTACACCAGTACAAGACTACCTTCCTCCGTGCTAAACTACCAAAGCATCTCCCGGGGATCGAACCCACAGCTTGAACTCATTATTGTTAATCCACATAGCAAGTATCGTTGCAATAGATTTGATAATTTTGAAGTTCACGGGAATAAATCAAAATATCATATATTTCCTTGAGACTCAGTGTTGAAAAAAGACAAGATGGCACCGACAATTAAAAAATTATACGAGTACATGTATAATGTTCAAGACACCTTGTTTCATTATTCAAAGGTTGGAAACTGATTAAGTAAGTGTTGAAAAATAAAAATTGATTTTAGAGAAACTACACTTTTTTCGCACTCTGTAACATATTTACCAATTAACTCGTTCAACCTTTTGATATTTATCATAATTTGTTTAACGATTATCGGAACTTTCAATTGAATTTTATTGCGTCTCTACGGAGCACTTGTGCACACATTGAGGTAATTAGGAAGGAAATAAAACGTCTTTGGATTCCAGGATTAAATGCATAAAATATTTAAGATCAAAAGAATTTACTGAAATCGTGATTTGCAAAAACTGTTTAATATTCAAAAGCTTGCGAATACTTACATTTGTACAAACGTCACAAATGCTAGTTTTATTTGAGAAAATAAGGAATCATTAGTTTTATCTAGACATATTCTGTGAAACCGAGTCTGCAATTTATTCGTTTTATTATGTTTCTATTTCTCTTCAGGGATGTCCCCTTTTCCATAATTTAGAATACACATAGCTGCTGAAAATTGTTTCTGTTACATTATTTCGGTGTTATATTTATCATGTCCTTCGGAATCATTCATTCTAATGCTAAAAATTATACATGGATTGAATGAAACAAATTAGATTTTTATAAATTTGAAATTTATTCTACAACTCAACATCAAATTTAAATTCAGTGACGGCAAAGTCGAGTGGTTAACGCTTCGGACTAGTATTCTAATGATTCAATCTGACTCATTCGACCGATTCTATGAAAAGCGGCGTTAATCAACAAAAAATAAGCATATGCCCTTTACTAAGAAACAATAGGCGGAGCTGAATAAAAAAGAATTTAAAGGTTAATCCGATCTTTTTAAACCTGCATACCAAATACACACGACAAGGACATTTTTTGTACAGTATATAAAAAAAGAAAAGGAAAACAAGCAACATAAACTCTGGATGATTTTCATTATTTAATAGAACCAGCAAATAAGATTATGATAAATAGATGAAACACATATCACCACAAACAAAATATTGCACATGTGTGTGTGGGGGTGCGTGCGTGATTTCGTGCGCACATGTGTATGTGTTGTGTGTTTTATTTTTAAAACAATATTGAAATATTGTTTATCAAAACCCTGATTGTGACGGAGAACCGAACTTTGGTTATAAAACAATAATTGATGCAAACATTTAAAAATCAATTGCTTTAGAGTAGTCTATTGACCGAGGCAAAGTCTTGTAATTTTGAAAATAGGTTGTTGTAATGATTAAAATTTGACATTTAAGTGTTATTTATAAATCAACTATATAAACGTCAATCATGTCTTTCTAAGGAAGTTGTAGATGCTGCATCGTCAATATTGTGCTTGTCTGTGTGAAATTTTGTATTGAAGCAAGTTTGATGATGAGTCATAATGCAAAACATTATACTGAATAATATGTCATTTCTAAAAACAAAGTAACAAAAATGATAGTAATATTCCTTCTTTGAATTTGCAATTCTGTAAATGAAAAGAAAACTTTTACTAATTATTAAGCATACGGTAAGACATAACCAATATAGATCAATGAGGCATTAATTTAGACCTAGAAGGCATGCATTGCAATGCACTCTAATATGTAAATTGATTAACAAAAGGATTTATTTTCTTCTGGTAATTTGAAAGTGACAGACCAATTTAAGAGTCTGTTTAAATATTCATTGCTTTAAGCTGGTTATTTTTATGTTTTTCGGTTTATTACCTCTAGTAACTTGTTACATTTAATTGTGGTAACATAGCGATCCCGGAAAGAGCTACAATTATATACATGTATTATAGTAACTTGATTATAGGCTCCGTGAAAAAGGTTATTGTTGTAAATAAGATTGAAAAGCGAGTTTATATTAAAATCATTCAAGAAAACAGAAATATTTGATAATGATTATGATTGCATAAAAATATGTGAAAAATTCAGAAAATCATGCAAAAAGTGAAAATGTTGCAGACTCGTGTAATCTTAAAAAAAAAGTTTTTATTACTTTTATTTTTGGTGTCCTTTTACAGTTTTCAAAATGATACTCACTGGACAATTTTCTGAGCCAGCTTTTGCGCTTTTGTAATAAGTACTGTAGTATTAATTTATTACATTGTATGAAAGTCAATATATCACGTTTTTTACATTTAGCTAACTTTATCATAAATCATATAATATTCAGTGGTACTATCATCAGATAAAAAGCAATCCTCATGTTACGAATCCATTATTACAAAAAGAATTAAACTGAATTTTGATCTTTCGACTGAATTACAGATGTATTCATGTCTGAGGCAAAATTTGCCTTTAGAACAGTTTAAAGTGAAACTATCGCTTCGTTCCCCATTACCGTCATAAGCAGAATCTTATGCCTATGTATCCATATCATTGCGAACCTTCAACTGATAAATAAAACTTAAACGGGCCCTCTAGGAGTCTTGCCGGTGGTCATGTTAATTGGTTTAGTCGAGTCTGTCACCGTCGGTCTTCCTTGGTGAATGTTTTCTTATCGTCTTTATATAGATGCAGATTTTTCTGCAGGAAACATTTCAAGCACCACTATCTGTCAGTTTGTTTTTTCTCTTCGATTATTCCTTAGAGAGTTGCCTGACAACGTGACAAAGGAATCAATTTATATTGTCTAGAAATAATTGCAAATACCTAAATGGTGGATTAACAGTCGTTGAATGTTGCCAAATACTGTAAATCTTGGTTCTAACATTTTCTGATTAGTTAAATGTTACTAATTTTATGACAGGTTGTTCAACTTTAAAAATGTTTAGTCGTGGCTATAGATGATTAAAAATATTGAAAAGTTGAGATCCTTCGAAAGCAGTGAATCAACAATATAGAAAATTGCAGAATCGGTAAGATTGATCCCATGAGAGTTAATGTAAAAGTGCACCATCTCTTACGCTCCCTTAGCAGCGGCTTAAGCGGTATTCAATTTTTCACACTTACGCTGTAATAAATGACCCCGAAGAACGAGAAAGGTATATCAACACTGAAGTGAAGATGACATTGAAGAGGGGAGCATTCTATTACCAGACTTTGCGTGATCACTGGAAATGTTTACTGAAAAACAACTCTACCTATATATAATAATACATGTAGTTTAAATAAAGATATTGTTACGTATTAACTTGAAGCATTTGCTGCGAAAAAAACATTACGTTAGTTATTTTTTTCAAAAGTCTAATAATGTAAAATTCTAGCTATTATCAAAATATTCAAAATTTTACAGTTATATGTCAAAAAGATTTCCCTTTACAGGAATAAAATTTTCATTTAAAGCACGTAAGCATCGATGAATAAAAACGTATAAAATGTTTCAATATGGATTTCTGCCGTTTAGATGAAGATTTATACCATTCTATTGACATTGCCGCTCATGCAAATACATAAAATGTTGGAGTTTTATCTTGAAGTATCAAGGAAATAACTATGGTATCATGCATTCATGTGCATGAAAACATGTATCTATCTCAAGTAAAGTCGACCTAATACGCGCGCACTTTATAAAACCAATGCCAATTTTTATTGCTATTCAGACAACTAAAGTAAACTACGAGTTTCAATACTGTGCATTTGAAATAATAGACATGCATAGTATATAATGCAATCTTCAAACAAGATTAATATATGAATTTAATGTACCATATTTATTGTTTGGTAAAAAGCTGCCTTGATAAAAATCAATTTAGTAAAAAATACCAAAATTATAGTTTGGCAAAAGAAAGCCTTGATAAAATCAATTATACTATATCAAGTGAACATGTCGAGGTTTCAAATTGTTTATTATAAGAATCACCTACCGAGAAAATCTCACAAATCTTTTCTCTTCAGATTTTATCAATAAGCATTGATAGGCCTAAGGGATATTCATCAACGCGGAGAAGTAATTATGACTGCTCGTAAACTTTGCCTTCCCAATAATTACGTATTTCCTCGATTGTTTTACGAGGCAAGAGTTTGTAATTGAGACATTATCGTATGTCGATGGATGTGTTTGCGAGAAATGAACGAATATTGAATCAAATAACGTAAGTAATGACTGTTGTAATGGTATATACTTCGATCGTGCTAATAACAGTGTTGGATATATAAAATCCGTAAGATAAATTTATATAAAACAATGCTTCAGTAAGCAATATAGATGTTGATTTAACACAAAGGTCAATCAATATCTGCCATACATTTTGGTAATTGGTATCACGTATTTGATTTTGTACTGACATGTTCAACTTGCAAGACTCCTTGACAGCAGTGAAAATAAAACTTATGCATGCAGTTGAAAACTTACTGGGCAAGGTTTGAGAGAAAATGTAATTTATGGAAAAATGGAAAAAAAACGTTCAATTGGTTTGCTTCACATGAAAAAACGCACAGTATACATGTATTTATTTCTTATTACTTATTTCCAATAAAGCTGTTTTCTTATATTTTATCGTTTTTGCGCTCTATTTCTTGCGTTTCAGAAAAATAACTGACAGATATATGCAGCAATCATTTAGAATAAGACGCGCGATGACATGTCTAGTTCTGCAGATTTCTCCTTCAATATACACAAGAGGAAAGAAATTGAAAAATCAATTACTGTTCTTACAGCTGCGGAATGTTTTTTTATGATAATAATTTGAAAACCCTGCGGTTATTATTCGTACATTAGAGGTATTTTCTAACATTCATCAAAAGTGCAGCTCAAATGTCTAATAACCTCAACTATACATGACAAATAATACTTCTTAATCTTTGATTAATTTTTAATTAGCAATATATTTACATTTTTTGTCTTTCGATTCAGGTTATATCGGTCATTAAATAAGCATACTTTAGTTTAATAGCTAGCGGACTCAAACAATATATTGGCAATCGTCACGCTAGCATTTATTAGGACTTAACATTGCCCGTGAGTACTTACATATAATACGAATTCAAAATAAACATAAAGAATATCAAGAATAAACTACAAAACTTCTGTATATAAGAGACTTGTCAAACATCGAAACAGATACCCTTAAAAGTGTTAATAAGAAGAAGATAAATAACAGCAATGCAGCAAATTGAATTTTATAATGACAGTTAGAGTATTTGTTTGGTATCTTTTTTATTGTGATATTGTGATTAAGAAATTTCGGTCAGACTATCAGTCACAGACGAAAAGTACAACTAGTTTATTCAAAGATTTTTCTTTTAGATCAGATCGAACGTTTGAGTAACCCGAGGGATATTAATCAGAAAGATATAAAATGGTTCTCCGTAGACTTTGGCCCTAATTTGTTTCTAAGATGGATTAGGTGTCATGTTTTGGCACGTTTAAGTAAAGACTTTCGAATTCATTGCGTCGATATCTTTGCTATTATTGCTATTACAGAAGTTGCAATAATTGTTTTCTATATCGGATGAAACAAGTATTTATATGAAAAGCAACTTTATACATTTCTTTTTAAGGTCCAAACAAATGTTGATACTAAGTAACTGTTTGATAAGTTAAAAGTATGAATTAAAGATTATTCCTGTAGGTTTATTGCAAACATTTTCGCTGATGTATATTCTACACATTAAAACAATATTTAAATCTGGTAAAATTATCAATCAAAATACAAAACAAATCAAAACACCTTGTCCAACCTCAAATTAATGCTGGAATATGTATCAATACAAAATAATTGTACAAATTGCAAAAGCTTGGCAGCACATAGAAACTTACAACGAGGTCATTCTGATAAATGGACTATGTAATATATGATGAATTTTGTATAGACTTAACAAATGTAAGGTTTTTGAATGAAAAGGTTACTCTTTTGCAATGAAAATATCACTTTTTAGGATATACTGATTGGAATGAAAAAAGGTCAGTATTGACGCGACTTATCGATGTAGGTCAATTATGTTATTTTAACCAACTGAAAAGTAATTCATTCAGACATCAGCTAAACACAGTTTAGTGCTGCTATGTAAATGCAACATCAAGCGGATACATTTTAAGTGATTGTTTTGTTTGTTTTGAATCTTTCTGAAATGACTTGCCAATACCATTTGTCATTTTAAAAGTTAACATAGATTAGATCATTTCGATTCATAAACGATAATATAAAAACTCTTTTGTAAAGACTTTTCCTTCAGATCATATCAAAAGCTTTCAAAAAGATACAAGGGATATCAATCATAAAGAAATATTATGACAGGTTGTAGACTTTGGCCCTCCTTTGTTGCCAAAAATAGATTGGTATGGCATGAATAGCTAATGCATTGTGTTGATATCTTTGTACTTAAAAGATAAAAGACGATATACCAAGTTATGCTACTTATAACAATAATATTTTTAACACGGTTAACACACCGGTTTGTTTTTAAATCACGTCCTTCATATTAATGTAATGCAATAATCGAAGGGCTGGTTATTTAAAATAATTTAAAGTTTTTAAACTGTAAAATAATCATACTAGAACTTAATTTGAATAATTATATCAACAACATGTCAATTTTATTTCTAAGTTTTATCAATCTAAAGATAGGGTATTTGAATTCCCTTTTTCGCACAAAGGCATTTACACAATACCACAGAATCCTAAAAAAAACCACTTAATATCAAATAATTGTAACCAAATTAGTAAAAGAGAAACACGGTTATGTTTTATAAGAACATGCATTTCAAAGATATGTCTAGTTTTTCTTTCAAATTAAGAAAATCCGAAACTAGCCTGACGATGTTCTTAATTACTATGCAGAATCAATACAGAAATAATGAAAAACTGCATATCGTATCGCAATAGGGCTATTTCCTTGGTCATGGGCATGTTTTATATTTATACATTGTGCTAATTTTGTAAGGTAACACAAAAAAGTAAATCTAATATTGCAAATTTATGGTCTCCTACCCTTTATCCAGCTTTTTTTTAATATTTAATTAATTAAAGATTCTTTTGACAATATTTTTAATATTTTTAATTTTACGATATATGTGTACAAGCTAGTGTTCGTGTTCGTGTTCTATCTAAGTATACAGTTATATATAAGTTTAAACAGTTTGTTTCTAAAATTTGAATGGTAGAACAATGTATCTGTAATTATTCAATGTTATTCCAATTGCACAACATTCTAAAAGAAAATAAATTTTGAACCTTTGATTAAACTGAAAACATATAAGAACAGAACAGAAATGACAACACATCAGAAATGACACAACACAGTATCCTGTTAAATGACAAATGCTAAGCGCATGATATAAATCAAAGATTCAAAGTATATAAGAGCATAATATTATTTCAATCTAATCAAAATAGTAAACAACTATAATTTTACAGTCCTAATAAAAGAAATTGTCCTATAATATTTTGTACCATACCATAAATTAGAATTTATATCATAACTTAGAGATCCTACAAGTGGTTTATTTTTCGTAAAAATATTTCATAATTATAAAGATCAGATATATTTATAGTATTTTTTAATTCTTTGTCCTTGCTTTATGTCTGATATAATATAAAGCATACAAATGTTATTAGATGAAGTATACATAGTTTACAATAAACAGTTATAGTCTAAATATTTGTACAAAAGAAAACATATGTATAATCAACACCTTATTATAAGAATCTGTATTTACAAAAAGAATTTAATGCAAAGCATTAACATGCACATTAAAATTCTTCTTACTTGATATACAATCTTGCACAGGAAAACGGAACAGACTCGTTTTTGACGTCAGCCCATTTGCAAAGTGATAAATACAGAGCAGTTTATATTTAGATTATCAATTCACCTGAAGCACTAATGTGCATACGTATATAAACTTATAGACAAAAATAGGCATGATACTGATAATGAAAGAGCAGCAATTCCCTTCAAGACAAATCAAAGCACTGAATGTACTGAATTTTGCTTGGGTCACAAAATAGCAATATTGTTCTGTTATCTTGACATAACAGTTCTTTTACCTGAGCCATAAATCCCGTTCATTTATTATCAACATGTTCTCCTTTTTGCAAAAAGCATCATTAAAGACTCTAAGCAAGTTACATGTAAACCTGCATAAAAAACAAATGTTGAATGTGTTCGATACTTGGTACGACATAAAGTGTGTGGTAGTGTGCGAGCTGTCTTGACCTACTTATTTGCTTAGATTTATAACAAGTTTGTTGACCTCTGCATTATATATAAACAATTAAAACAAGCAAAATCGGTATGCATTTATTTCAAACATTTTTATATAGTAAACTGAAAATTTTTATTTGTCACACATGTTTTTTTCTGTATTATATAAAGAATGAATCGTTGATCAATCCGGAACAATTTATCTATTCTTTGAATGATGAGAAAAATTAATGCGCTCGCTAATTTATGTAGACGGACTATTGCTTGAAGCATAGAGTTCAAAATCACAGTAGTCAAATAAGTAAGAAAGCAAATAAAACTATAAATTATGATGAACACATGTTTTCTAAAAAAAATTGAAATGTCAGAACAGCTGTACATTAACCGGTAGTATATTGTGTAAGAATTGCTTTCGCTTCTCATTTACGCCACCGAGTAATGCTAAACAATTATATTAAATTGATGATAATTTGTATTGATCGTCTAACAATTTATGGTACGTTAACGATGTGTTGTGTTAATAACGGATATTTCTGATTAACCTAGTAAAATCGTTTTATCTTTCGACCCTTCGTAATATTTTAGTACATGTCTTCAGTTTAATGTTCTTGAAGTATTTTTGACTCGTCTGCAGGCATGCAGTTTTAAACAAAAGAAAGATGATATTTACTCGCATAAGCTCTAGAACATTAGTTTTTTTCCTCGCTTAGCTCAATAGGAAGAGTATCGGATTAGTCACCCATATGTCGCCAGTATGATCATCGGGTGAGTCGAATCTCTTGTTTGTTTGGGGTTTTACATCACATTGACACAGTATAGGTCATATCGCGACGTTCCAACTTTGCTGGTGAAGGAAGACCTCAGGTGCCCTTCCGTGCATTATTTCAGGCACGAACGGGCACCTGAGTAGAGCCACCGACTCTACTCTACTCAGTAGAGCTAGCTGGATAGCTTCCTCACAGGAAAGAATCCAAAGTCCCTGTCGGGATTCGAACCCACAGCGGTGAGGCGCAAGTGGGAGCCGCATTTCCTCGTTACAACTGATCACGGACAATGAGGTTCATAGTCATTTGATTCTCTCTGCTAATTTAGAAAATCATGTCGGATAAGTAAGTAGTGGGTTACTTCCGGAAAACTGGTAAGATTTATATAGTAAGCTATTCGGGAAATTTAAGCTGGTAAGGTTACCATTACCAAAAACTGCGTAAAATTCTACGGGGGAAAAACTACAATAAAAACAACAATAAAAAGCAACAAACATTTAATCAATAGGGAGATTTACGTACGCATTAAGATGTCAGATAAAAGAGAACACCTGTAATATTTGAAATTAACCAGAATGCTTAAAGGATAATTGTAAGTGCAAGTTCAAAGATGTGCTTCGAGTGTATTAGTTTTTTATTAATTGGCGTGAATGGCCTTCAGAATTTTATATCCAAGCACGTTTGTGCCTCAGCGCTCTTTTACTTAAGTATAGAATACAGGTTTTCTTTAACGTCTGATTTAGTGAAAATAAAACATCATAGTATGATTTGTTTTTTAAATTAATATTATCTGCATATTGATAGCTAGTCAAACTTTTTTCTCATTAATATCTTTATAAGTTATTTACATTTTCATTCATTCATCAGCAAATATAAGATTAATGTATATATTATAGGACATGCTTTTGGTACATTCAAAACATGGCGAAGATGACTATTTAACATTTTTTTGCTATTTGCATTGTGGTGTGCTGTCATTGTATTGATTTTCATAGAGCTTAGTTTGCTTTGTTTTGGTTTGGTTTTACGGCGTACCAACACAATTTAGGACATATGGTGCCGAAACAGGAAAGATGATGTTGGCTAACCTCGGGTGTTACAAACATAATGCAACACCGGGGGAAACCTGCTGAAGCTAAGAGATGCATACACTCCAGTTATTCGAGCCCAGTAATTTAATTTAAAACCCTACGACAAAATCAAAAACTAAGAATCAGTGTGTTTGTGATTTTGTCAATAATAAAGGAATATTATTTCATGAAAATTTATTTATAAAAACATAGAATTTTATATGAAACGTTCATTCAAAACTTACTTACATCTACCAGCAACATACGAATATTGTACGTGTTTTCTTATCATCGGGCCTTGTTATATTTACCTATATAGAAACTTAATTGATAACAATATGGAGTAGCAATATGACCTTGACCCTGCACATTAGATTTGAAACGGAATATTCAGATAGAAGGAACAAAGGATAAAACATGATAAGTTTTTGATCGATACACGAGTCATCATTAATTTGTCACAGGGTGAGAAAAATGTGCAGTCTGGCCGGGACTCGAACCCCGGACCCTCGGAATACCGTTCCGCGGCTCTACCGACTGAGCTATCCGGCCGCTTACACATCTTCTCCCCTATATAGTGAATAGTTCTAAACCGTGACATACTTCACCACAATATTGAAATTCGTCCTCGAATTTCACAGAGTTACAGAGCAATGTAAATTAAACTCTGTGCTATATCAGTCACGGTCCCATGTTGGGCGCCAAATGTCACAGGGTGAGAAAAATGTGCAGCCTGACCGGGACTCGAACCCGGGACCCTCGGAATACCGTTCCGCGGCTCTACCGACTGAGCTATCCGGCCGCTTACACATCTTCTCCCCTAAATAGTGAACAGTTCTGAACCGTGACATACTTCACCACAATATTGAAATTTGTCCTCGAATTTCACAGAGTTACAGAGCAATGTAAATTATGTCAAATGAAATATGAGAAATTAGTTGTTATAATGAGATGATTAAATGGAATGATATAGGAATGATATGGGATAATGGAGTGTATATCGGACTGTAAACAGACAAATACAAGATATATATATACAAATACAAGGACAAAATGATACATAAAACGATATTCAAAAACACGAATATCGACCACATGACAAATTGTTCAAAGAAAAACTAAAACATATCTCATAACATGATTTAAAATTACTCTCCCTTCATCTATTCTAACTCATAGTATATAATTTTATGATTAAAAGAATCAATATTTTTTATATACGAAAGTAATTGTAAATCAATGAAAGTTTTCAACACGATTTAGTCTCTTACTCTACCTATCTTGTCAATTTAAGACGGAATGCTTTGAAACAGTACGTAATGTTCGATCTAGATGTGATAGCACATATCTTTGTTTTGACAAAGTAACCAATACATAAGATTTCAATGACCATCTATTTAAAAACGCATTAAGATTTTTGAATTAATTATGAATCACAAAACGTTAAAATGCAAACTTTGACACAGTTATTTTACATTACCAACACAAGCACAATCATGCCTACAAAATCTTCACGAATTGCTATTTAAACATTATCTTATGTAACCAAACATCACGTAAAAGCAAGTTATCATTCAGTTTGACAGTATTGCTGTTTGTTTTGTATCTTTTCTGATTGCATTGCCAAGTCTAGAGGTTTGCTGTGAATATAGATTAAATTACGATCAATGCATATAACGCTTTAATTTCAGATAAGTATATTAAAGAATTCATAGAATGGTACAGGAGTATAAGTTCGATGGTCAATAACGGAATTTTTTCATTTACAGACTCAATCAAACCGAGTCTGCAGTTCTTATATATTTTTTTATGATTAATGCTTCCGAGCGATCACTTTGTTTCCAGGGTTTTTTTTAGGTTTTTTTCTTTGGCCGAGATAGATTGATAGATATAATATAGACAATGTTTGGGTATAAAATAAAATGTGCATTAATGAAATAGATATATGCACCCAAAAAATTAGAATAATTGTTCGCAACGGGTTTAAATGAAAAAAGAAAGAAAAAAATCAACAATTATAACAAATATCTCTGATAAACCTTATTTAATAATTTGTTTTTCAAAAGCTGTTTTTTTGTCACATCGACTCTGTTATTGTCATAACTTTACGTCTGCCAAGCATTGGAATGAATGATTCAATTCAAGTTATGCATAAAATTATTGAAAGGTATACCTTTAACATAAATCAACAAGAGTTTTAAAAAAAATCGAGATACAAGAGAAAATGCAGCATCTTCATTCCCCTAGCACCGTCTTAAGCGGTATTTTATCCACAACATCTATAGTGTCTGAATCAACTTTCCCGTCAGACAACAATAATATAACAACACTTGTATGTAGAACGAGAAAACACTTAACATCTGTTATAACTTTATATAAAAAAATCTGAAAAACAAGTTTGTTACCGAAAACAATTAAAAAAGTTGAAAATCGCTCACTCGATAGTATTGAGTTTGTTTATGAAAGCCAATCACAATTACAAAATCTAGCACTCTTTGTATTTTAAAAACTAAACGTTTTGCGATATAACCCCTTTCGCGTCAAAACAACAGAAAAACAAAATTATATTTGACTGTACACATAGCATGCACTTACAAACTTAACATCAACACAGCGTAACCGTGATTGTTATCGAATGAAAAATAGAAACCTCATCCATTGTATGATTGTTGTTTATGGAAGATATTTTGTATATGATAACGAAATAATGAAAATTGATGGCATAATATTGTATAAACAGTCACCGTGATTGAAAAGAACTCTTTGTTTTCGTGTTAAAGAACTATTTGTTTTATTACTCATAAGGGATTTCTTATCTTATTTTCGTATGATTCATATACGAACAGAATGTGCCTAAACATTTCTTCATCTTATTACACAATGGAAGATGATTTTGAAAAAAAGGTGGAAACCAAAGGAAAATTTTCGAATATGGAAACTGCATATCAATTGTATATCGTTTCAACGGGGGATATATTTAACAATTTGTATCCTGTATCTTGTAAAAAATGAAATTAAAAAAGAAAACACTTTCTTTTAACTTTAATTAACTTGCCCGTGAAATCTGAATGATGTTTATTATTAGATATAACAAAGATCGAAGATAAATAAGTTCAAGAACTTAAGTTAAACAATGGGTTGTATTGTTTGTCGTCACTTAATTATTTCATGAAGAATTACACCAATATTCTTATTTATAAACAAATAAGTGAATTAAGTGTTTGTTTGTTTGTTTTTTGTTTTTAATTTCATGAAGTGAAACAAAACAGAATATCGTTTTAAATGTTCATGTCGCATATCATTGGTTGCCAAGAGGAACATGTACACCAGATAAATGTAAACATTGCACATGCATTGTGAATGCGTTTGAAAAAATTCATAAAATATTAATGCAATAATTGATATAAAATGCACATTTTCAGTACATTTTGTCATTCATTTTTAATAATGTTCAACTATAATGAAACACCAATTGAGCAAATATGCAGACATAAATGTATATAAATACATTTTAAAACTATTCAATGTTATGCATTGATAAAGCAAGAAAACAAGGTCAAACCTTGACAAAAAATGTTTATTTTCGTTTTTGTACTTTAAATTATTCGCTTATTTTAAATTTCAGTAACTGTACTTGTATGATAAAGTAAAATACGATTTTAGAAAATAATATAACCATATAAACCAGTGTGAAAATACATTGTATGTGACAACATTGTAGAATACATTTCTTAAAAAGGTACAATAGTTTACCATAGATTCCTAAATCTAATCTGTTTTCAAATAATTGTCTTTTGTAACAATTTGTGTTTTTTTGTTTCTCACCTAGTCCGTGTTAGAACAGATTTATATTCATGAGAAGCAGAAAATTGGCATTAACAATTTAAGCATAGTAAGTGATGGTGGTCAATTTATATATATATATATATATATATATATATATATATATATATATATATATAATATATATATATATATATATATATATATCTTTGCTTCAGTTAAAGGTCCATACATATACATGCAAGATAGTTTGTGGAGCACATTGTAACATTTGAGCTCTATACACTCGCAAATTAATTTATCACGTGATTTTGTTTTGTTTTCGGCGTTTTAATGAAAAAACATTTCCGCGAACTTATCAATCAAACCGCGTCTTTTGTACTTGTAAAAATCAAAAGCCGGCACTTTACAATGAGAGTACATAATATAATTTTGTGTTTTATGAACATAATCAACAGCATCAATACAATGATTTCGTTCCCACTGGTTTTCTCTCCGGAGATAAGTGTTTTGATTGAAACCAGGATGTTCGCAGGGATAATTTGTCAGTGCGTTTTTAAGATAATCCTCGTGTTTCATCGTGTTATACTTATTTTGTATAAAAACGAGGAATAACATATCACCTGTAAGCTACGATCATTTAGTTAATGAACAACAACTATGTGTTAATACAGATAACAATGTAAAAGCTCTTTGATTGTTATTGACGTGATTTAAAATACCATGTGCCTTACAGAAATTGAGATATCAAATTAATGTATTTTCTAAAAAGAACTAAATTAAAAACAACTAACAACAACTTTACTCTGAAAGTCCTGTTTTCTTGTTTGTTTGTTTGTATGTTTATTTATTCATTCTGCATTTAATTGAGATACTCTTGTTTTTTTCCAGCAAAGATATGACGTATATTAGTAGATTTCTAAAGGGGCCTGTGAGTTCTTAAAAAACAAACATAAGGTATATATGCAAAGTGGTATGGTAAATGAAAATGTTCAAGGGTTTGACAAAATATGGCAAATTAATGAAACCTTGACAAACCTTGGGATAGCAAGATAGAATTATTGTCTCATTATAAGTAAACTGTAAGCAACTTACGTATTTAGTGTTCGTCATAATTTCCACAAATGCCATTGAAGTCCTTAAAGTCAAACGTTCACAATTAAAAGATATGATAAATTGTGATTTAACGTTTTTTATTGCTTTCACAAAGCAGTGCTCAGGAACATCTTTTTCACAAATGAATTTCATATACGAGTATGATTACTACTACCAAAGAACGTACGTGATTATCGGCAAAAAGTTGTTCAGTTTATCGCTATTTGTTAAATGCATGGAATGTGTTTATAAGTAAATAATTGAAAACCTATATAGTATAAGATATGCAATTTTACAGGTCAATCTCTTCGAAATTTATCTTACCAAACCCTGCATCAGCTTACAATGATTGTCATTGATTTGTTTTTCATATAGACAAAACTAATAGAAGTTATGTGTTATAAACGTACTGCCGCTTTGATAATAATGTTATTTTACTATTTTAGAATTATTTAAAACTCTTGAAATTAAATCTTTATTAAAAAAAAAAACTAGGCAAACAAAAAATAAATAAAAGGTTTATGCTTTCTCTGGAAAAAAAAACATTTCAAATTGCCTTATAACAATAATAATATTAACCTTTCTTCGCAGCCTTTTTTGTTTCTTTTTATCATGTTCTCGAGAAAAATGTGAACAAAATCATTTTTTTGTTGTATAAAGTTATATTATCTCACTTCCACTTGTAATCATAATTTGTAACTATTCTCATGACTCTATCCGGAAAATGTATAGATATATTATACAAGTTAGACTTTGTAGGACACAAATGTAGGAAGGGCTGTTGTTAATGTTGTAATAACATGTAGCACTACCCATTTGCACTATACTTATATGTACATTTGTTTTTGTGTTATTCATATCTTACATGTATTATATAGTTGCAATAAAATATTATAATTAATATTATTTGGTTATTCTTTCAGGCAACAAAAAACATTATTCGCTTATTCTTTAGGAATCAAGAATAATCAAAACTTTTATGTAGAAATTTGAGATAGTTCCCTACTTACGGTAATAGACAGGTCAAAAGTCCATAGAATTTATTCCTAAATTTGTAATCTTTTCTGTCACAGATTATTGCGCGAATAAAATAAAACCGGATTTATTTGGAAAGGAAACAGGATTTTCCCGATATCAATTTCACCAATGAATAAACACGCTTCCTATTGCGAAGCCTTTTCGATGGAAGTGATTATTGGCAATATATTTTTCATTCCATCACTGCTGGTTGAATGTTTGAAAGTATTCATTAATATAAAGTTTTAGCGTTCTTGCAATAAATCTCTTCCACATATTGATGGAGGAAAAACCAGATTTGCTAGTTCTCTGACGCGTAGGAATACATCTATGTTTTGGTCTTGTTAAGCACAGCTTTATTGATGAATGAAAAAGCTAGTACAATTTTAATATGAATTTACACAATTATTATAATATCAATTATAATATTAACTGCAATGATTTAAAAAAAAATGTATCATATGTTTGGTTTATACAGAATTTATTTTAATTCGATTGTGTAGGAAGCTATTAGCTTATAAACACACTTTCGAATCCGTTCCTGGAACCAACCAGTACTGAGCAATGAGTGTAAAGTTTCTTGCTCAAGGAAACAACGACTTGCCCCTGTCAGGGTTTGAACCCATGCGGGATTACTAGTCCGAAGCATTAACCACTCGTCCATGCCGCCACTTATCATATGTTTATTGACCTTCCATATTTTTAAAGCAGTCAATTGTTTGTTTGGTTTTACGTCGCTCCGACACAATTTAAGTAATATGGCGCCGAAACAGGAAAGATTATTATGGATATCCTCGGGTGTATAACTTAAAACAACATCAGGGGCAAAACAACCTCACCTACTGGAGCTAAGAGATGCATAGAATCAAGTAATTCGGACCCATTTAGTATTCTCTTATGATCACGCAGGGATAAACGGTGGCTGCAACTTTGACGCCTCAACCCTAAAGGCAATCATTAAGCCACAAGGGGGGGGGGGGGTGGTAAATTGTAAAAAGGATATTAAAAGGTGCTGTTCAAATGCATGTATTATTCATACAACATCTTTAAAAACTGTTTATTTTTTAATAATTTTCATTCCATACTTAAAGGTACTTTTTGATTATCAATTGATTATAAATTATAAATTAAAATGCATTAATCGAATAACATATCACATAACGAAACTTTTGTTTTATTTTATTAACAAGAAAAGCTTCAATCTAAAATTAAGAATATGCTATGTTGAATTGTTATACTATAGATTGTTGATAAACCTTGCAAATTTGTCTGACGTGGTTATATATATATATATAAATGAATATTTCACGATAATATATAAGTACAATTCATACAAACATTTGAAGAATCTTCATAATCAGAACATGCTTTGCGTAATGTATTATGTATATTATATTTGTTTATTTGTATATTATATTTATATATTATTTGTTGAAAATATAAGATGCTATTGAATCTTAAATTGGTTAGAGTCAAGTTTGCTTGTACATAATCAGCTCAACTAAGACAAACTTTGTTAATGCTCATGTAAATTACAAAGGTTTACTTTTTTACCATAAGAATGATTATAAGACTCCTGGTGGCAATCAAAGATACCCATGCGACCGATTCAGACCAAAATAATCAGCGCCGTTTTATTATCATAGTCTCATCTGTTTTCAATTCGATTAGAACATATTTTTTAAATCTCTAAAATAATGAATGATTTTGTCCGTTTAAAAGATAGAAAAGTCCATTTAAGATAGTAAGCGTAGTAGGGATGAACAAAAACTAAAAGTGACACTTTCTGTAATAACAATTGACAAATAACACCAAACACAACATTGTTAGTAATATTATACAAAATCCAATTAAATTCATGATTTGATGAAGAGTATACACCGGCGATAAAATCATAATTAACACGATTGGCTGAGGAAAATAAAGAATAGAAAATGAACTTTCTGTATAATTGTCAGCAATTAGGTTCTTGTGATCTAGCACACTCTGCAGATTTTTTTGAAAAGAATAAAAAAAATGTGAAAATGGTATAACAAGATGTATGGGGTATCAAACGATGTATAGGTTATTAAAATTATTCTATGCCTTCTTTGAGTGAAGGTATGCAGAATACATAGTTTGTAATAGTTTGTAATAGTCATTACAGTTCGACAAAGTTTGTCTACCAATAAAATCGCTCTATTTTGTATAAAATTTGCCGAAGTATTCTCCATACAATGCCGTAACTCATCTGTATGTATTAAATTCGTTAAATGAGCCGATTTAATGGACCCCGCCTATTTACATAGTGCACTCGGAATATGCGGGGCTAATTGTAAGTCGGTTATAGCTTATATACAGAGTTTTAAGAAACTAATTTTCTCACTTCACTTCGTTCGCTCGAAAATTAATTTCTTAAAACTCTGTATATAACCTATAACCTATACATAAAATATCAACGAAATTCACTAACTTAAAAAAACAAAAATAGCCGTTGATCGAATGCACGATTTTCATATTTAATTTAATAAAAACATATATTTCAATACAAGTATTCGAATAAAGTGTCTTTCTTACATGTCAACGTTCTATTGACATACATTGTATTTTGTTATAGAAGCAGTACGCGTATCTTTCTCGTATTTATCAACACATTTTCTGAATGACCTGAAAGCAATCATCGGCAGACGATGAAATAATTTCTCTCTTCAATCATTGTTTGGGTCGCATAACGCCGATTGATTTTATATAAAATGAAATTGTTTCCTCTTCTGTTATTCATATCAAAATTAATGTGCACTGGGAAATTAAATTGCATTAACAATACAGACAAGTTCATTGCTCTAGTAATTTATGGTAATATTTATAACAGTCACATTGGAATTAAGCAATAAATCTAAATTTTAATGCATAACAAACATATTTGCAGGCGAATGTTTGAGTTACAACTTACGTATAACTTCCAGTAATATTCCAACACAGGGCTAAGATTCATACTTTGCGGATGTGCATATAGATTACAATACGCATTATGCGTTAAGTATTGACATAGGTCGTAAGAGCTAAATTTGAGACAAGTTTCTTAGCTCAGGCATATTACCTTACATCGTTCTCTGTTCACATTTATATCATCAATGTTTTTTTTCTATATATAATTATTTGTTGTTGAAAATACTAGACTTAGCCTATTGAAAATGTTGATTTATATATTTCTAGTTCTCGTTCAAGTATTGTAAAATTGTTAATACGATATATATTCGGTCTTTTTTACTTATCAAACACTTAAGTTTTTAAGTGTTTTGAGATAAATATTCGCTGTTTGTTATTTACAAAATTGTTGTTTGAATTTTGAAAGAGAATACTTCAAAAGAAATGTGTTTCTACAATTCCTTTAAGACGGAACGGCCAATGAAATCGTTTGTAATAGGTTAAAACCCTAAATAAATAGCAGCGTAGCATTTCTTTCGAAACATTACGATTAAAGTTCATGCGAGTTAGATAAAAGAAATATTTTTTGCTTCAACTTGTACGACCATAATATTATGAAAGCAATATAATTTTACCTTTTATAGATAATATAATTATTTCATTAGATAAAGATTATATAGTCAATACAGACATTTTCAATAGGGGTGATACTGAGGAAGAGATGAAATCAACAATATTATATGCAAATTGCGGTATGATTGAGTCTGTTCATAAGAGATAATGTAAAAAATTGAAACATCTCTCACGCCCCCTAGCACCGGTCCAAGCGGTATAAACCCAGAATAGGCATTGCCATTTCAAAAACGATAAAATACACAAATATGTATGGTGTAGACCAACTAAGAGTTTTCAATTCAATTTTCTTATTGAACATACATGTAATAATGCTTATTTATTATATCAACACAGATTCGGATAATCCTCAACTGGTTAATTTAAAAAGTACATTAATTTTATCATACAGTACGCAACACATTTTATAAGAAGATGCAAATACTATAAAAATAGACACAACTCTTCTCCAGTTTTCTCAGTGTATAAATGAATTCGTTTTAAAAGTTATATAATTGTATCTGCTGTAACCATTTAAGTTTAATTGCTTAACACCTATTTATTTAGGTTTTATTGTATGCGATCAAAGCGCTGAAATAATTTGCACTACATTCCAGAATACCCGATGGGGTTATTTACCAGTGCAAGTTATTTAAAAGTGCATTGTTTCTTTTGAGTAATACTACTAGATACAATTTCTAGAGTTACAACAGCCTCTTAACATACTTATATTATCTAGAAAAATTATGGAAAGAAATAACGGAGTAAAACGGGAAGTTTTAGAATACGAGTAGAAAAGGCCTATTTTATGCCATACAAATAAGTACTATATTGCGCTTTAACACCTTTCCCTGCCAATACCATATACAGCAAATACTCAAATACTCTTTATAATTGATGTAAGCGTTATAACATCTAGAACTTCTTTATATTTTTAATATTTTCCCTTTCCTGCAATACGTGAATGAAAAGACTCGAGGCCGAATAAATAGAATTTGCAGAATCTTTCAATGTTAAAGAATTATTAGAAACGTAATAAGCAATCTTCTCAAAAATACTATTATTATACAAACCGGAAACGTCAAATAATTATGTTTAGAAAGATAAACAATTTATTTTGATGTTTTTTACTTTGAATATGTAAAACA
The DNA here is from genome assembly GCF_026571515.1 of Ruditapes philippinarum. Taxonomy (NCBI): domain Eukaryota; kingdom Metazoa; phylum Mollusca; class Bivalvia; order Venerida; family Veneridae; genus Ruditapes; species Ruditapes philippinarum. The sequence continues at coordinate 1,064 of NW_026855730.1, read as the reverse complement.
TTTTTTTATACTTTGCACTATAGACGAGAACAGCACCATGTATTCACAAAAACAACACACTACTTTTAAAGAAGACAAAAATACAATAAAGTTCCGTAAACGATTTATTTTGTTTAATTTGGACAGTTTTGTATCTGTCAATTGATGAATTTAATCACCCAAACATTCTGCTATAGGTCATCATGCACACGTACATTCGCTCTCAATTTAGTACATCATCAGAAATCAATGTACCGTTACTTAAAAGAGATAAAACATTTTGAAATCAGTTAATTATTTATTCATTTTTTTTTGTTCAAGACAATTCTGTTCGTATGATACATTAAAGATCCATTGATCCTTAAAATGCTATCATTCATTTATTTTTCAAGAGCATTTTTATTTGTTGTGACATGTTGCACCTTTTACAAAGTTAAACATTGGCGATAAAGGTGAAACAATTTTAGCTCAGTTTGCGTTTTGGCACTTACTATAGTTTGTGATTAATAATTTTGTATGGATGTCAATATACCGCTTTGTTTTTGTTTTGTTACATGTATCAAAATTTATTTCATATTCAGCGCTATTTTCCATCGCACATGTTCCTAATCTATTATAGCAAGATCATTAAACTCATATGATCCCTTTTTTACTGAATAATATAAAAAAAATCTAAAGCTTAAATTGACTTTATGCCCATCCAAATGTAAATGGTGAGTTGGCAGGTAATGATAAAAAAATAACTTGAGAATATGTGATAATTGTTAAATTGTGATAACTGTTCAATTTTTTATTTTACTAAGTAAAATCACATTATGATTATCAATAACCCACGTGACCAATAGAAACGAAAATACCGCTTAAACTGTAATTCAGTTAAAAGAGCTCATTTTTTACATGAATTTAAATTGTATGTTAAACATTTTTCATTATCAAAGTATCAATTATTAGTCAATCACCATGATACTATCCACTTTTGAATATATACTTATTCAATGAAGCAATAATGGAAAATGTCACTAGTTCTTTTGCGACGTTGAAAACCATAGATAGTATTTTATTTTTTATCCTTAAACAATTAGTAA